>NC_060174.1:100398372-100495543 GCF_021184085.1 Oncorhynchus gorbuscha | reverse complement strand
CACGGAAAGATACTACCTTAGATGCTGGTGCTCAGGACCTTGGGGAAACAAACAAATATACCGTAATCACACATACTGACTAATAAATAGGATGTATTCATACTTTTCTATAAAATCTTTTGTATATCCAAGTTTTTAACCTAGATTCTCTACTTGAGTACTCGAATGCCCTTTAACTCACCAAAGGCATGTGTGAGATTGTATTTTAGAATGCATTGTTTTGAATTATAATGGCCCAACCGAAGCCGAGTGCCCGGGTTGTTCGCTTTCACACCATGTTCAATTAGAACATGCCTTTATTTGATCGTTTTATCGTTAGCGCTGTGGTCACACAAAACAATAGAAATGTTGTCATTATTCCCTTTTCTTCAACCTCATTTGAATTGTAAGAGGTGGCTTAGGGTTGAGGCTTTACTATACATGCTAAATTAGACCACTTCATCCACTTATGGAAACACAACATCGCTATCAGTAAATATGACTGGTAATATGGACTATACTGTTATCCTTTCGACCTGCCTCGCTCTGCTTGCCCCGCCCACCCGCTTCTGGGGAGTTTTTCGCTTTACTGTCTAAATGAGTAGAAAGGCTTTCTCCTCTCCTCTTCTCTCCTCTCCTCTCCTCTCCTCTCCTCTCCTCTCCTCTCCTCTCCTCTCCTCTCCTCTCTCCTCTCCTCTCCTCTCCTCTCCTCTCCTCTCCTCTCCTCTCTCCTCTCTCTCTCCTCTCCTCTCCTCTCCTCTCCCCCTCTCCTCTCCTCTCCCCTCCCTCCTCCTCTCCCTCCTCTCCTCCTCTCCTCTCCTCTCCTCTCCTCTCCTCTCCTCTCCTCTCCTCTCCTCTCCTCTCCTCCTCTCCTCTCCTCTCCTCTCCTCTCCTCTCCTCTCCTCTCCTCTCCTCTCCTCTCTCTTCTCTCCTCTCCTCTCCTCTTCTCTTCTCTCCTCTCCTCCTGCCAGATGTGACCTATCACATGCCCCATCTGTCTAGCGCATCCATCTCAGAGCACCAGCAGTGGCATCTCTATGACAGGGTCCAGGACACCTCCAACACACACACACACACACACACACACACCCACGTGCACGCCCACGCGCCCACACACACACACACTAAATGGATACTGTAGTCTCTTTAGGAACTCATCCTCTGGGTGTGGTGAGACTAAAGAACTTGGAGACCGTTTTAGGCTATCCACTGCATGAGATGCATAGGATTCATGTTAAGAGCTTTTCCTGTCTCAAGCGTGTCTGCGTTGCCGTCTCTTGGGAAATACCGGGCAGCTGTTTCTAAATCTAGATGTCCATCACTCATTGTAATACTTTATAATCATTCATCTGAATACTCCCCCTATATCTTCTTCTGGCCTGTTGTAGAGATTAATGTCTGGTGCCTTCATGTAGATAGCCGCCTCGCCAGCTGTGGTCCCAATACTCTCCACAGCGCAAGATGAGGTCTCTCACTCCCACTGGTGCATCGACATGCCTGTCTTCCCTCTGTGTGAGCATGTTCTCCATCTCTCCTGCCCCACAGTCTTCATGTGTATTCTGTAATGCAATCATCACTGTTGCCATGGAGAGGGAGTACGGGCGGCGGCGACACGCACCATGACCTCGTGAGGAATAGCTTTGTGGAGGAGAAGCACGCTGCCTGACTATGATTCTGCAATGAGTCACCATGAGCAGCCCTTCCCAGAAATACCCTGCACCACTCTGCACTGCCACGTCGCTCCATCACGTTGTCATGGTAATTATTGTTTTCTTAGTCACCATAATGCATTGTTTATGTGGCATGACAAGGGACAGCACGAGAGGACTCTGGGTATAGGGACAGACAGTTTGGTGCATTTCAGTGCCATTTGTGATTTCTCCATAAATCAGCTTTACAGAGTGAGCTGTATTGTAGCCTCACTCAGCTGAAGCTGCTCCATGGCAGGCAGCACACCACACCACATAACTTTGCTGCATTCGACCTTCCTTTTAAGTCTGACCTTGTGCTGATGCACTGACAGAGAGAGAAAGTAAGGGGGGGGGTTAGCTTTTAGACAGTCAGCTGAATCCAGCCCTGGGAGAAAGCCTGGCTTCTTCCTGTATGGGTAATTCAGTCCTGGGCTTGATACACTACACCAGCAGGCCTCTGCACCCGAAACAAAATGGCCCCGTTGTTGAGACTGTGCAATTTCTTCTCCATACTGTGATCTATGAGGCAACAGTGGTGTAAAGTACTTAAGTAAAAATACTTAAAAACACTATTTTTGGGGGGGATCTGTATTTTACTTTACTATTTATATTTTTGACAACTTTTGCATTTACTCTTCTACATTCCTAAAGAAAATAATATACTTTTTACTCTTTACATTTTCTCTGACACCCTAAGGTACTCGTAACATTTTGAATGCTGAGCAGGACAGGAAAATATTCTAATTCACACTTATCAAGAGAACATCCCTGATCATCCCTACTGCATCTGATCTGGCAGACTCACTAAACAGAGAACATCCCTGATCATCCCTACTGCATCTGATCTGGCAGACTCACTAAACAGAGAACATCCCTGATCATCCCTACTGCATCTGATCTGGCAGACTCACTAAACAGAGAACATCCCTGGTCATCCTTACTGCATCTGATCTGGCGGACTCACTAAACAGAGAACATCGTTGATCATCCCTACTGCATCTGATCTGGCAGACTCACTAAACAGAGAACATCCCTGATCATCCCTACTGCATCTGATCTGGCGGACTCACTAAACAGAGAACATCCCTGGTCATCTCTACTGCCTCTGATCTGGAGGACTCACTAAACAGAGAACATCCCTGGTCATCTCTACTGCATCTGATCTGGAGGACTCACTAAACAGAGAACATCCCTGATCATCCCTACATCATTTGATCTGATGGACTCACTAAACACATGCTATGTTTGTAAATTATTTCTGAGTGTTGGAGCGTGCCCCTGACTATCTGTAAATTAAATGACAAGAAAATGGTGCTATCTGCTTTGCTTAATACTTAAGTATATTTAAAACCAAATACTTTTAGACTTTTACACAAGTAGTATTTTACTGGGTGACTTTCACTTTTACCTGAATAATTTTATATTAAGGTATCTTTACTTTTACTCAAGTTTGTCAATTGGGTACTTTTTCCACCACTGTAAGGAAAAGCAGGGCCTACGGGGTTAGCAGGGGTCAGGGTGTCAGACAGGATCCCCACTCTATGCCAGGACAGAGTGCTACTCTGTGCTGTGCTGAGCAGCTCTGTCGGGGGCTAGAGGAGCAGACTGGGACCCTTGTCAGGGCAGTGATGAAGGGTCAACATCCCCTGCTCCAGTTGCCCTTTTCCTCCTCTCCACTTCTACAGAGAGCAAAGTTATATACTAAAGGAATTTGAGACAACCAGAGCAGGGCTTCTACTAGATGACACAAGGATATCTATGTATTTTTATACATGGGGAAATTAAAATGTGTTTCCTCATTTGTGGACCATAAACGAGACTTGAGAGTGAGATGTGAATGTGGACCTGAATGTGACAGAGCTAATCATCAGGATGGGAGCGCATAGGGTCTTGTGTTGTCAACTGTGCTGTTACTGGGGCAGCTTCCTGTTGGGAATTCTGGGAGGGGGGGTGTCCAACCCCCACTTAGATGAGACGAGGGGTGCAGCGGCGACCGAAGTGGAGTGGAACGGCACAGTCATGGCATTCCCACCCATAAAAAGATGATTGCAGGTTGGTGGATACAAGCAAGCAGGCGAGAGAGAGATGGCTGTTTTATAATGATGCTCCCTGGCCTCAATTATAGCATCTGAATTAGACTGCTCATCTATAGCAGCTATATCGAGATGCGTAAATCTTACAGATTAAACTGTATCACCATATGAAAAAAGAACACGCAGCTAAAAAAAAACAGTAGCTCTCTAGTCTCCCTACCTCCTCCTCCTCCTCCTCCTCCTCCTCCTCCCTGCAGATGATGTGGAGCCAAAGAGCAGGCAAGCGTTGTGATTTAATTGCACACTAGAGCAACCTCAGAGAATCTTGTATGGTGTGCATGCCAGAAACAGTTGGTGTTGTTTCTGTCTTTAATAAACTAATGGTATGTGGTGTGGTAACGGTACCTTGTTTGAGGCATGCAAGGCTCAGTAGGTCCGCTCCACAAACACATTGGGTCGTCAAACATCAGCTTGAGCTGAAGCCGTATAGTACAAGATTCTGTTTGTCTATTCCGTGTTGGTCTGACTGACTTGATAGTTTTTTACAATGCAGGATGCGGAGGGGGCTGTTCAATTGTGCTGTAAAACACATGACTGTGCATGCTGTGGCACATTCCCTTTGTACATGACAGACACGTTGCATACCAATGATTTTGGGTTATACAGCAAAAACAGGAGGTGGTGGTGGGCTATTCTTTTTTGAAGCGGAGCTCTGCAGCAATGGCAAACCACTTGGCAACACTCTCACTGGACCATGCCATGCATTTCAATGAATTGTAGTGGTGCTGCTGGAAAAGGACATTTGAATGGACACTGGGAGGCATTTAAGAAGTCATCATTATGTCTGTGGCTCTGTGCTGTCTAGCCTACCTGGTGGACAGAGTGTACTGTACTGTATTGTACTGTAGGAGGATGCGGCTGGGCCTGGGCTGGGGCAGGGTTGAGGAGGGCTGGGACAGGGGCAGGGCAGGGGCAAGGCTGGACCTGGGTTGGGACAAGGCTGGGCCTGGGTTGGAGCAGGGCTGGGGCAGGGCTGAGGAGGGCTGGGACAGCGGCAGGGCTGGGGCAGGGGCAAGGCTGGGCCTGGGCTGGGGCAGGGCTGAGGAGGTCTGGGACAGGGGAAAGGCTGGGCCTGGGTTGGAGCAGGGCTGGGGAGGGCTGGGACCGGGGAAAGTCTGGGGCAGGGCTGAGGGAGGGCTGGGACAGGGGCAGGGCTGGGCCTGGGTTGGAGCAGGGCTGGGTAGGGCTGGGACCGGGGAAAGTCTGGGGCAGGGCTGAGGGAGGGCTGAGGAGGGCTGGACAGGGCTGAGGAGGGCTAGGACAGGGGGAAGTCTGGGGCAGGGCTGAGGAGGGCTGGGACAGGGCTGAGGAGGGCTGGGACAGGGGGAAGTCTGGGGCAGGGCTGAGGGATGGCTGAGGAGGGCTGGGACAGGGCTGAGGAGGGCTGGGACAGGGGGAAGTCTGGGCCTGGGTTGGGGCAGGGTTGGGGCAGGGCTGAGGAGGGCTGGGACAGGGGCAAGTCTGGGGCAGGGCAGGTGCAAGGCTGGGAAGGACTGGGGCAGGGCAGGGCTGGGCAATGTGTGTTTCCACATGGCCTGGCTGTTACATTATCTCCACTGGCAGAGTGCCTCACACCTCCTCGCCTCTGTGATGAGTGAGGAGCTGAACTAATTACCTTCCAGCAGAAATTAGATTACGGTGTGTTTGCCGGGCATCCCCTCCGTGAGATAATATCCACATCTGCTTTGGACTGCTCTATCCTGACTTAACCTATGGGGAGCGGGACATGGACAGTTTGTGGAGTAACATCCTCCACTGCAAGCAAGCTAGCACTAAACATTTTTTTTGCTTGGAAAGCAGATATGTCTTTTTTATCATACCCAGTATAACACGTTTTAACGATGCGTTCTAATGTAATTGCTATGTAATATAGTGTCCAATACGATACATTTAATTTACCGTATCCAGGAGGACTTTCGTACGATAACAACATGCCATCCATCATTTTCAGTCCACATAAAGTGAGTATGTTTTACAGCAGCAATGTAGCCAGGCACCTATCACAAAGGTCAGCATGGCACTGGGCCAAGAAAATGAACCCCCCCCCCATATATTCCAACAGCTTTCTGGATTCTCTCCACCAATGGGCAGACAGGTGAACAGTCTAAGGTGCACTGACCTGGCCTCTTCTAAAGCGGGGTGAGCAGGTTTAAACCACGATCAATAGCAATCAATGGTCATGTTTTGGCTTGAAATAGAACAGGACAGAGTGTCAAGTAGACTTTGTATTGAGAGCTGTTACAGCATTCCTATCTGATGTGATTAGAAGAAAGATGAGTAATAACTGAAAGGATAATAAGGCTATGGTTGACTTAGCAACCAGCACAGAGAACTGTTGTTGACGCAGAAACACATGCAGTACATATTTAGTTGCGCTTGAGAGATGTCTAACAGATACAGTGTAAATCTGCAGTGCTATCTAGATCAATGTTTCTCGATCTTGGTTTTTGCCCTAGCACTAACACACTTGATTGAACCAAAGATTGTCTATTATATTGACAAGATAGTCAAGTGGCCTTTCTAACAATGGAAATACATGTCCTCAAAGATGGAAGGCAGGTGGGAGGGGGCGAGATCAGATGGGACTATTCTAGCCAATGAGAGGGAAGATATGTGTGTGAACAACAGGCCATAGCGATAGATGGACTCATCTTTGTAACTGTACCATTATAGTGTCTGTGACAACATGGGCAGCGCCTTTGAGGCTGTCACCATTTGAAAGTCGTACATTTTCTTCTTCATTGGCTGATTGCTCCCAGCTCATAGGAATCCCCACCCAGTTGACTACTTTAAAATGGTGGAAGCCCTCAATGGCAATGTCCATGCTAAAACGGGTTGTAGCAATGATGAGTCCTCTATCAATCTCTATGACAACAGCTCATATAAAGTCGTTTAAAAAGAAAAAGTTGCCAAAATGCCACGTGCATCCACTCATATCAGTGCATTCATAACAACCTAACCATTAAGCAACTTCTATTTAATCAAATAAGCCTTATGTAGCAAATTAGCAATTTATAAAAACCTTCGCCTCTTCCTCTCTGATGGAACTAATCAACATATCATCAAGCTCGTGTGTTAGATGCTAGGGCAAAAACAATCATGTGTTCCCATTTGGGTCCCCGGGACCAGGATTGAGAAACTCTGATCTCGATAAAGTAACATGTCTCTGGTAGAGAGCGTCTATGTCTGTCTCTGTGTTATCTGATATCCCCCTATAGCTGTGTCTCTGTGTATGTGGCGCTGTGTTGGCCTTGCTCTAGGGAGTGGGCTGTGGCCTTCCACAGATGGCCTGGAGGAGAGCCTGGTGTAAGCTGTCCTCCACGGCTCAGTGCAGCGCCTTTAGCTGCCCACGCCCACGCACTGCTTGAGATGCAACACACTGGGGCTAAGGAGTCGCCATGAGCAGAAGGACAGAGGACGCCTTCTGAATGCCTGGCTGAATCAAAATCAGGTCACGAAAAAAGAAACACTGTGTCTAACCAAGATTCCGTCTTATCTTTTCCACAAAACAATGTTTGATTAGAGTTGCTCCTAATCCGTATATAAAATATAGTAACTTCATAGATGTTTCCGGAAGAAGAAAAAAAGCGGTAGAAATAACATTACACAGACGGCTCCATGCAGACTGTCATGATTCAATGGACAAACTGCAATGTGTGTGTTTTGTTTCAATGTTTGTGGGAGAGTTGTTAGATAATCCCCGTGAGTTGCTGTGTTAGTGTGCACGTCTAATACATGTTATATGTGTCAATAGAGATCAATGGACAGCGAATGACAGTGATCAATCTGATAAGCGCAGATATTGGCCTGTAGCAGAATGCCCTGCCAGTGACCCAGCCAGACCTGGTGAGTGGAAACTGAAAGAGCCGGTGCCCCTCCACCCTAAACAACTCTTCAATTCCCATGAAAAAGAGAGCAGGAGCGAGAGCTCAATGGATGCAGTGGAGTACAATGGAAGGCAGTATTGATCAAAGCTCATACTGGATTGAAGTGAATTCAGTGAATAGAAGGGTCTCAGAGTATTGATGACCAGTATGCCTGTGTATTGTTGGGCTTCAAAGGGGAAGAGGAACACATAACCAGAGGCATCAAATATGTATTCATAAAATGCATGCGTAAAATATATTCACACATTAATACGTTTCTTTGTAAAGAAGTGTCTGCTAAATGGCATATATTAAACTTCTCCAAAGTAGATCAGATGCTGTATATACTGTAAGACACTGCATCTCAGTGCAGGAGGCTTCACTACAGTCCCTGGTTCGGTATCCAGGCTGTATCACATCCGGCCGTGATCGGGAGTCCCATAGGGCGGGGCACAATTGGCCCAGCGTTGTCCGGGGTCGGCCGGGGTATGTCGTCATTGTAAATAAGAACTTGTTCTTAACTGACTTGCCTAGTTAAATAAAGGTTCAATAAAAAATATGAAATTCTATATCTATATATATATATATATATATATCTATATATATAAACCAAGCCTTTTCTCTCACACCAGTACCTGTATTCTTCATTCCCTTCCCTTTCATGTCGATCCATGGCGTCCCCAAGAGGACAGACAGTACGGGACGTGACACATGAAGCGATGTCCTGTTCCTAATGTTTCTGTGAAGGTAACTGGTAACAGGAGACCAGCAAGGCGTGTTGTCCCAGGGCAGGCAGCACAGGGCTGTGTCTGTCCTGCTTGCCCAGTAAAGGAGGTGGGATGGTGATGTAAATGTTTGATGGGGTTGCAGATTACTGCTCTGATATGCTGCATCATGCCATCTGTCCCCAGCAGAGCCTTGCGTTCTAAAGAGAGGGAGGAGATGGAGAGAGCGAGAGAAAGAAACTGAAGGACAGTCATCAGTGTTTCCTTTCCTCTACCCATGGAACCGTTATAATAAGAGGTTCTTCAGAGCGCAGAATAAGTGATGATCAAAGGATATGTTAAATTGTTTCCCGTGGATTTTGTGCAGTATTGATCCTGCACGGTGCAGTGTATAGGTGGGGGTGGGGAGGGGAGAACTCTCATACATTTACACTGCAGAGTCTCTTCTTTGGTTCTCTCGTTGTTATCTAGGCAGCAGTCACATTGTGCTGTGAGGCTTGGAGCAGAGAGAGATTTAAACAGATTGATAATATATATGTTATACTTCAATCAATGGGACTAACTATCAATCAGGCAGATTGTGAACTCTGCAAACAGAAGTCAATAAACACAACAGTACTCTGGGGCCCCGGGTGGAAATCTCTAACCAAAGCCCTGCCTCCTTCTGGTCCTGATAAAAAAAAGGTCAACAGTCCTCTTCACAACATAACAACACAGTGAGGCTAATCATGATTTTCCCAGAAATGATATATAGAAACCTGAAAATAAAACTGAACAATAACACAGAGATCAATGTCCGTCCGTTTCTACTAACTCTGTGTGTGATGATTCATTCTATAAGCACGGCACACTTTGGAATATTAGTTTGAATCCTACATTAATGCTACTGTACACTTACATTCATGTTTGACCTGGAAGGCTGAAACCCAACCTGGACTAGTCAGATACAGTTTAGCTCATGCAGAGCAAAGCCAGTTTCCCAGACCTGAGTAGGCTACTGTACGCTGAAAGCAGTGAAGAAAAGAATGGGGCCATGGCAAGCCTACGGGGATCCACCTCAGTCATTTTTGGTCCGGTGCTTAAACACATTAAGTTTATGGGGACACCAAGAAACTAACATCTGAAGTAATTAAGTCAGAACTTGAAGGAAATCTTGGAAAGAGGCAGTCAAAAATATACATATCTTCCCTCCTCAGGCTTTCAAGTTTTTAATGATGATGATCTCAAGCACTGTTGTTTAGTGTTTAGAGTTTACTGACAGGAATTTTTTTCACTCTCTCTGAAATGTGGTTTGTGTGCGTCTGTAAGTCGTTGTTCGTATGTGTGATTTAAAACAAATGATAATAATGACATGTGGCACACTGTTTAGACTGTGGTGTAAAAGACACTTTCACATGGGCAGCCAATGTATCACGTCACCCAGACACGTTTTTGTCAGAGTGGCTGACACATAGACATTACATTGTCCATGGGCTGAAACTGCATCAACTGATAAGGTTCATGTTGAAACTCCATCCTTCACCTGAGGAGAGGTGGAACGGTATACTGTAGGCTACGTCTGCCCCATCAAATACAGCTGAGGACTTTACATTATTGATGAGGTCTTACTCCGTATCACTGCTGGAGCGAAGGATGGCTCAGGTCGGTCTTACTCAGCTCTTCTGCCTTCAAAGCTCCAGGATCTTGGCCGTGTCAGCACTATGTGAGCTAGAAGAGAGAGAGATAGGTGGAGAGCGAGGAGTGAGGAGATAGAGAGGGGCGAGGAGAGAGAGGGGTGAGGAGAGAGAGGGGTGAGGGGAGAGAGAGGAGTGAGAAGGTAGAGGGGAGAGAGAGGTCGTTCTGGGTGGATTGGTAGTGTAAGTGAGCTGATGGTAAGGTAGCTATTTTCATTATTCACCATCGAAGTGAGCTTTGCCACTCGATATGGCCATTGTCAGATGTCCCCTGTCAACGGGCCAAGCTCATCAACTGTGGAGAGCTGCCCAGAAGGAAAGTGGCATCTCAATTGTTACACACACACACACACACACACACACACACACACACACACACACACACACACACACACACACACACACACACACACACACACACACACACACACACACACAGACACACACACACACACACACACACACACACACACACACACACACACACACACACACACACACACACACACACACACACACACACACACACACACACACACACACACACACACACACACACACACACACACACACACACACACACACACACACACACACACACACAGCTGGTCCACTGTAATGTATTCTGTACAGTACCCAAAGGACTAATGAAATCACTAAGGTCTCTCTGACATCCACCATTCCTCCCTCAAACGTAGAGATATTCCACTGCCTAGTCATATATATATATAAATATAATATCTTTGGCTTAATTTGTATTTCATCCCTGGGAAAAACCCACCAGGACAAATACACAGAGAACAATGTGAACAAGCCCTGGCCTACTCTGCTGGAACACAGTTCATGACTATTATATTCCATTCCTTTCAAACAAAGTAGGGCAATACAGAATGGAGCAAGAGTCAAAGCTAGAGAGGCATAATGGAGGTATAGTGGAGCGTGCTAGGGGTTGGGCGCCTGGCACTTACATAGTGGTGGTGGTGGTGGTAAACAAACATGTATGTTTATACTATATACAACACGTCAAACAGAAATGATGCCTTTGTTGATACTTCTGCCTTGCAGCTCATGAGAGAACTGCTGAGAACACAAGACCAGGCACCGAGTAGCGTGCCCTGACCCTGTATATAGCTTACGTTCTTCTTATTTCTATTTCTCGTGTGTTTTTTGTTCTACTTTACTTTAAAGTACAACTGTACAACTGTACTTTAAATGCCTTTGTTGATTCCCAACATTGTCGGGAAAGAAATTTCACTGTACTTGTGCACGTGACAATAACACCTTGAAACTTGAGATAGTTTGTTTGATGTATTGAATATTTAATGTAGTACAATACAATGGTATTACACAATATAATGTGGCTTTGTTGTAGTCGTCTATTCACAGCTCTCTAGAAGAAATCAGTAGGGGTAATTCATTTTTTTATGGATTTAATGTTTTATTCATAGCCTCGCCGGAACTGTTGCAATATATACACGTAAAAAAGAGATACAAAACATGTCTTGATATGCGATTGGTTACGGTGGACAAACACTGTAACCAACCAGAAATACAGTAGGACACATTTTAAAAGCTATTATCATCCGCCACACCGCTTTCTCTCATAAATATGGATGTTATTTCCCTGCTTTGCATGTTAGCATTTATTTCCCTGCTTTGAATGTTAGCATTTATTTCCCTGCTTTGCATGTTAGCATTTATTTCCCTGCTTTGAATGTTAGCATTTATTTCCCTGCTTTGAATGTTAGCATTTATTTCCCTGCTTTGCATGTTAGCATTTATTTCCCTGCTTTGCATGTTAGCATTTATTTCCCTGCTTGGAATGTTAGCATTTATATCCCTGCTTTGAATGTTAGCATTTATTTCCCTGCTTTGAATGTTAGCATTTATTTCCCTACTTTGAATGTTAGCATTTATTTTCCTGCTTGGAATGTTAGCATTGAGGGTGCATGGGACGGAAGATGAGTTGGGGGAGAAAAGGTGTTGTCTCTCTCTGTAAATGAAACCAGTAAGATCGGTTATTCTATCCTTCTGTAATCCATTTACCTACGCTTCAACATCTCCACCCCACTGTGAGAGAGAAATATGTGTTTAAAATGCTCCTTTCCTCCACCTCTTCCCACTGTTGTCAAGATTAGTGAATTAATATGATGAATGGATGAATCAATATCCCTGGGATCAAGTTTGCTGAATTGTTGAGAAAATGGTAAAAATAAGGAAATGTGTATCGGACAGAGAGCTGTGGAGGTGTCTACATTAACGAACACTAAGCAATTATTACTGTGTTGCTTTCTGGTTCTTTGAACGGGAAAAAGTATGGACCATAAATAAACATTTATTCAGTGTAAAAGAGCTGATTCTCAGAACAGCAGCGGCCATTGAAACAGAATGGTTACGTTTTACTCCTCTACAGAAATCCTGAAATGTTGGCAGAAGTGGATGAGGCCCATTTAAAGAGACATGACATACTGTATGTAATGCCATGTCAGAATGATTGGATTTTTGACTGTTAAATGATTGCTGATGTTGCATTATAACTGTGTAATGTAATCTGTTGCAAACAAATGCCTCATTGTATTTCAATTCAGAGGGCTTGTCAAACACTGCAGTGGCAACACAGGCAGATAATCACACACACATTTGAATTAAATTCAGTCAGAGCTGTTATCAGCAGGTTAAAGGGATATGGCCTGTCTCACTGAATGAAGTGTGAGGTTAAAGAGAAATGAGAGACTCTCATACTCTAGTATCCATGGCTACCACCCACATGTAGTTACACACGCTCTAGAACCCCCAGTATACCACAAACACACACACGCGCACACGCACACGCACACGCACACGCACACGCACACACACACACACACACACACACACACACACACACACACACACACACACACACACACACACACACACACACACACACACACACACACACACACACACACACACACACACACCTGAAAATAAAATTACAAGTTTAATTGAATGAGCACATTTGTATACTTCACGTTTCATGAAAAGGCAATGAGAGATTCCCAGTTAGTCATGACCCGAGCAGCCTAGTGAAAATGATCAGGCAGGAAGAGCGTGATTAGTGGGTGAGAGAATAGAAGGCTAGGCAGCAGCTTGGTTTAATGAGATCTCTGTTTGTGGCCACAGCTGTTCAGAGCAGAGGCTCTCTCTCTCTATGTTCCCTGACCCATCATTTCACATCCGCACTGGTAATGAGATTGATCCTGCTGGCCCAAAAATGTTGAGAAGAGAGCAAGCAGGTGCCACCACCAATACCACCGACAGCAGACCTTTCCACCGCTGTCACAATCTGCCCTATCACATATCAATTTCATGCCTAAAGTATTGCCTTAAGTATTGACTTTGAAATTAAATCATTTGTAATTTTCGAGGAATAGTGAAATAATGGATGTTGAGATCAAAAACCAAAAAATCAAAAGCTAAATTATTTTAATTGTAAACAAAATGAATGATATCAAAAGCAAAACCCCCAAAAATGTGCATGCAAAAAAAGATGAATGGTGATCAAAACTAATGCAAAAATATTTTTTTGTAAACTTTTCCAGCAACCAACCCTATTGTATCCATTTTTCCTGTGCTTTTTTTTGCCTGCAGTTACTATCTTTGGTTAGGTTTCTCTGATATTTGCTTTCACTGTCTGTTTCTTTGCTTTCTCTGCTAGTTTTATCATTTGCGAGTTTTGGCAATTTTTTTCATGAATGCGAGGTTTAGAGGGAGTGGTAGATAATGCGTCTCAATTTATCCACAAGTTTTGGAATAACAAGTCATCCTAACCCAATCCATGAGCAGGATAGACTGAGGAGGGTGGCATTTTTATATTGGCTACAGTACTTAATAGTCTGCGTCAGCACAGAGATGAGGCCGTGTGCAGCCGAAACCACTTCTGAATATTCTTTCTGCTGAAGACAAAGTGAACATTAGCTGGATATAGGGGCAACAAGGGAAGAGCATTAATCGACTTGCCCATGAAATAGCCAGCTAGTCCAGAACATCTTGTTAAGGGTTATTACGAATACAATCATACTGTATATGAATGACTGGTTTGACTGTATACTTTTCACAGGCCAAGTAATTATTCTGTCCGTAAAGGGCGTAATGTGATTTCAATCTCCTTATGAATATCTCCAGCTAGATAAATAGCTAGCTAAATGGTATATGTAATCCAGAGGACTCGTGTAAGAGTGTTGATGTGTCAAAGTGGATACAGAAGTCCCTGGTCTAAATACAAATGATGCAGCTAGCTAGTTACATTTAACTGGAGACATTCGTCATGGAATTAAAATCACAATAGTCTATTCGTCCATAACAAGCACTATGGTTTACTAAAAATATACAGACAAATCTTTCACTACGGCTGGTACGGGCTAGCTACAGGCATGCAGAGTCTTGCGATTCATTCCATTTGACTAGCTAGTCAGACAACTACAGTAAGACAGTAAGATGCTAGAAATGGAATAGGAATAGAAAGACATCACCCTCTGTCTATCCTGCTCATTGATTGGTTTAGGATGAACCGTCACTCCAAAATTAGTGGACCAATGCAGGTGCATTATCTATGCCTCCCTCTAAACCCCGCCTTTACTTTAAAAAAAAAATGCCAAAACTCACAATTGAAAAAACTAGCAGTGACTACAACAGATTTTCATGCAAATATTCTAAAATCCACATAAAGGAAATATGCACAAACAGACTTGTCACGGATAAAAATCAGTGTGATGACAAAGTGCACACAACATTTTCTTTTTCACTTAATTTTCAGAATAAAAATCAGTGTTTTCATCACATTTTTAACTCTAGGCCTACGGATAGTTTTATCACAAAAACTGTTGTGTTAAATAGAAAGTGTGCCCACTCTGGTCTTGATACCTGCACTCTAGCCAACAGCTTGCAGATACAGTACAGGTAGGCTGTGAGGCTAGTCTACTGTACATGATGAGATTATTATGGATAACGGCAGTCAAGCATCGATCATCATTGCACCAGAATAAGACCCACCATATTTATTGGGAATTTGCATCAAGCACATTACCATGCACTTTCTCCACCCTGTGAAGTTCATTATTTCATCTGTAGGCTAGCCTAACAAACTACTGTATATGGTTTCCTGAGTCGTAGTGGGAGGACGCTAAGTTTACTTCGATATGATGGTTATTATATAAATATACAGTATACGCATAAAGGCGTTTCCACCAGCATTTCTCGCATAATTTTATTGACAGAAAAAGATTCCACCCATGTCAAATTAAGAAATGATCTGTTGGCATTTATAAAATGAAACCGAAACATCCTGTTTACATGGCAGCTGTTGTGATAATGTTTTGTGAGGTATGACTTTACTCGGATAAAAACTGTGGATGGAACATGGTTAGTGAAAGCAAATAGAGTAACCTAACCAAAGGTAGTAACAGCAGGCAAGAGGGTAATTGAAATGGATTCAATAGGTTTGGTTGTTGGAAAAATGTGAGCTGCAAAATGTGACTTTTTGGCCTACCCTACCAAATACATATAGAAAACTAAGTTATAGACCTGTCATTCTCGTTGAAAGCAAGTATAAGAAGCAGTATATCTGTTATATGTGCACTATTTCTATGCTTCCCTTTCTTAAGTTTCATTTTTGCATCTGTAACTTTTGGTTTTGTACACCGGCTTTAAAAATTATTTGCTTGCACGTTTTTTAAATGTATCTTTTGATATTCTTTTTGCTTACAATTCTACACATTTTTGCTTTTGAACTTTTTTGTTTTTAAGCTCAACATCCATTATTTCATTTTTAACCTAAAATATTATTTTTACATTTTCAACTGTTCACGATTTATTTGATTTTGAATTCAATACCCAAAGCATGAAATTGACACCATACTATAACCAGCATCTTGCCTTTCAAACCACTGAGAGATTTTCATGAAGTTGCAGAATATATTTCCACCACACAAGCTCCCATGCATATCACCTGCAGTAATAGGGCTGCATCCAAGGCACATCACATTATCCTCAGTATTTGATGGTGAATATGTATATGAACACTGGAAGGAGCAAGCTCTCTTTTCCATGTTGAACATTGAGCTGTACTGGGGTGTTCATGCTATAGCTAATATATAACCTCTAGTCAAAAACAAACAATAACAGTTAAGGGTGATAAGTTATATGCATGAATGTAAGAATAAGGTAGGACTATGTCTATATTACAACTACAGCCTGTTCAACGCTATATTTTTGCTCAGAATCCATATCGTTCACATTTTAAACCTTTTGCAGGAGGCTTGACCTCTTAATAACTTACAAACGATAGGGAGGAAATGCAATTTCAGCTGTTTCTCTCTGATCTGAGCTCTCATGATTCGACCTTACTAGGCGGAGACTTGGCGTGAAGAGGATATACGCATATCACGTTAATTGACCTTAAAGGGCGGGCACATCTTTAAGGTGGGTGAGGCTACTGGTTTGTATGACCAATTATACGCCACTATCTCACGAGGTGTGGGTGGCTCCCAGTCATCCGTGGGAAGGTTTTAGAAGGGGGCGGAGCTCTACCCGGAAGTGTCTCGCGGCTGAGCACTCTGTCATTTGGCCACGGTCGGTTCTGAGGAGAGGGACAGCAACCGCAAAGAAACGCAGGAACAAGTCAGTTGGATAGAGAGAAGAAAGAAAATAATACAGAAATCCTTTAAACAATGAAACCGACCGAATAAGCCACTACAGTCAACTAGTATTGAATTCGTTTTAAACATTTAATTCAATGACATTTTTTTTATTTTTAATACAAGCAAGGTTAGCGGTTCGCGAGAGAGAGCTGTGTCATTGAGCAGGCAGGACACGTCAGGAGACGAGAGAAAAGCTGGTTAGCCATAACTAGCTACTATATGAGCGAAAGCCATAAAAGTACCCTATCGCTTGTCATAAACTTGATTTTCACAATTTTATCAGACACATCGAGATTGCCGATTGACTACAGGACGGATCGAGTCATCGCCTGGATCAAGGGTAACGTTAGCGACCAAAAGGTGAAAAATTGATTTTTATTGTCGATGTGTGTGCAACGTCGCTTTAGCCAGATTATTCATACACTACTATAGCTAGCTAGAATCTGTGACTACCGACTTTGTCATATCTGTTTAAGATTTTGCCTAAAACAAACTGTTGGGGGAAGTGCCTAATACAGATTAAGAGTAAATAAACCATCATTTTCTGGAATTAAAGGGTCGAATCCAAGCAACGGGATAGGCTTTGACAGCTGTCAGGCAAGCAAGGTCGCTTGTCTTTCATGATTTCGTTCAAATGTATCTAGCTAATGTTAGCTGGCTAGCGTCATTTTCCAAATACTGTTGCATAAGACTATTGCAACTGGCAAGCTAACTTTAGTATGTTATCGACAAAATGCTAGCTAGTTAATTGGCCTTAGCCATGTCACCACTGCAATCTCCTGTCGACTGTCCGATATACACTACATTGCCAAAATAGTGGATTCGACTATTTCAGCCACACCCCTTGCTGACAGGTACATAAAATCGAGCACCCATCCATGCAATCTCCATAGACAAATATTGACAGTATTGTGGCCAGTACTGCAGAGCTCAGTGACTTTAAACGTTGCATCGTCATAGGTTGACACCTCACCTGCTAGAGTGGCACCGCTCAACTATAAGTGCTGTTATTGTGAAGTGGAAACGACTAGGAGCAACAACGGCTGCGAAGTGGTAGGCCACACAAGCTCACGTAACAGGACCGCCAAGTGCTGAAGCATGTAAAAGTAATCTGTCCTCGGTTGCAACACTCACTACCAAGTTCAAAACGGCCTCTGGGAGCAACGACAACACAAGAACTGTTCTTTGGGAACTTCTTCATGAAATGGGCTTCCATGGCTGAGCGGCCGCACACAAGCCTAAGACCACCATGCGCGCAATGCCAAGCGTCGGCTGGAGTGGTGTAAAGCTTGCTGCCATTGGACCCTGGAGCAGTGGAAACATGTTCTCTGGAGTGATGAATCACGCTTCACCATCTGGAGGTCCGACAGATGAATCTGGGTTTGGCGGATGCCAGGAGAACGCTACCAGTCCTAATGCATAGTGCCAAATGTAAAGTTTGGTGGAGGAGGAATAATGGTCTGGGACTGTTTTTCATGGTTCAGCCTAGGCACTTAGTTCCAGTGACAAGAAATCTTAACTCTACAGTTTACAATTACATTCTAGATGATTCTGTCCTTCCAATTTTGTGGCAACAGTTTGGGGAAGGCCCTTTCCTGTTTCAGCATGACAATGCCCCCATGCACAAAGCGAGGTACACACAGAAATGGTTTGTCAAGATCGGTGTTGAAGAACTAATCGCCCAACATCAGTGGCTGAATGGAAGCAAGTCCCCACAGAAATGTTCCAACATCTAGTAGAAAGCCTTCCCAGAAGAGTGTAGGCTGTTATTGCAGCAAAGGGGCGACCAACTCCATATTAATACCCAAGATTTTGTAATAAGATGTTTGACGAGCATGTAGTGTAGCTTATCAGAAAACGTTAGCTAACTAGATAGTTAGACGAGTGTAGCATATTCTGTGGCAATGTAAAGATGGTGCTAGCTAACCAACCAAGTAGCTAGCATGCAATAAACCATTTAGCGACAACGTACAAGGTGGAACTGATGTGGCATCTGTCACGGTAGCAAGGTTATTATATCGGCAGCTATTCTCGACAGATAGCTTTAACTCATTCCATGAATTTGTGTCCATTAATACCTTAACCATAAGGTGAGAGGAGTTCCTAATGTATCAGTGACCTTAATTCATTAATTAGCTAAGTACAAGGGAGGAGTGTGAACCCGAGGCACTCGGTCCTCTGTGGAGTAAAAAAAAAACTGTTTTATTTAACCATTTATTTAACTGAATGAGTTTGCCACATGTGGACACATGGTTACTAGCAGAAAAGGGTCTGACGTAGCTAGCTTTCAAAGTCCATTACACTGGTGACTGCCTAATTCTCAATTACAACCATTGAAATAATAACTAGTGTGTTTTTTTGTGTTTGCCCCTCTCTTTAGGACGTAAAGATCACGGGATAGCACATATTGTGTGGGGGAAAACAAATGGGGGATTACGGGTTTGGAGTCTTAGTGCAAAACAACACTGGCAACAAGTCTGCATTCCCAGTTAGAATTCACCCACATCTGCAACCTCCACATCATCATCAGAATGCTTCTCCAAGCCCTGCTGCTTTCATAAACAATACCACATCTGGTAATGGCAGTAGCAGTGGGTCGCCTTGGCTTTTTTCAGCCACAGCTGCCCACAGCAGCATGCAAGATGAAATTCTTGGGTCTGAAAAACCCAAAGCCCAGCAACAGGAAATGCAAGAAACGCAAGAAAAGCAGCAACTGTCCCCTGGCCACCAGGAGTCTGTAATCATATCTGAGTTAGAGAAGGCGAGGTCCGAGGAGAACAAGGTGGAGGGCAGCCCCTCAGAGGGTAGCAATGGAAAGGAGAAGCTGCGCCTCGAGTCCCCAGTACTGACAGGCTTCGACTACCAAGAGACATCGGGTCTTGGGGCTCCGGCCCAGTCCAGTACCTCCTCGTCCCTGACCGGCTTCAACAACTGGTCAGCGGCTATTTCCCAGACACCCTCCACCATCATCAACGAGGATGTCAGCTTCTTCAACCCAGCTGCATCTGCTAACAATGGGGCCCTCCTGTTCCAGAATTTCTCCCACCACACCAGCCCAGGCTTTGGGGGAAACTTCTCCCCCCAGATTGGACCCATCTCCCAGCACCATCCCCCACATCCACACTTTCAGCACCCACACAACCAACACCAACAGCATCGCAGGTCCCCGGCCAGCCCCCATCCTCCTCCCTTCCCCCATAGGAATGCTGCGTTCAGCCAGTTGCCGCATTTGTCCAATAATCTGAATAAACCCCCGTCACCTTGGGGTAGCTACCAAAGCCCTTCTCCTTCTCCCTCTTCTACCTCCTGGAGTCCAGGCGGGGGCTATGGTGGCTGGGGAGGCTCCCAGGGGCGTGAGTACCGTCGGGGCCTCAACGGAGGCATGACCCCACTGAACTCCATCTCCCCACTGAAGAAAACATTCCCCAACAACCACGTGCCGTCGCAGAAGTACTCCCGCACCAGCCCTGGGTTCAACCCCAAATCCTGGATGGACGAGAGTGTGAGCAGGAGTGACAACATCTTCCCCTTCCAGGTCAGTCAATAATTCCCACTGGTTTTATACAGTGTCTTCTAACTGTGTACTGATATTGGAGCCATTCAGCGAGACAAAATATAATTGTGTGTACCCAAAGACCTTACTCTGCGTTACGTGATGAATTTGTCACGCTATTAGACGTTGGTCCTAATGCTTTAATTGCCAGAGGCCTCTTATGACTAGCGTAGCTGTACCACTGCAGTGATGTGTGCCACGTATATGACATACAGAAGCTATGACAGCATAGAAAATATCAGATCATTTTCTTCATCCAGAGAACACACTGTAGCGAAATAGATGGAACATCAATTACCTATCTTTCTGTGAAAGTGATTTTTAGGATTACAGGGCTATTAATAACCTGAGACTACCGGTCTACACATCCTTTATAATGCCACCTCATTTATAATGCAATTTGAAATTTTGATTGATAGCACACAATGAAGATGTGTTGGAAAACTCTGATAGGCTTGATGGAAAGGGTATGGAGATTATTTTATTGATCAAGCACAGGGGTGACAGCGTCTGGAGGGGGGGGGGGGGGTAGAGGTGGTTGCAGGGGTTGGGCTAGTATACGTGCTGGAAGGCTTGATTTGAAGGCTCTGTGGACCCCCCCCCCCCTCCCAGAAGTGCTGATGCCATGATGCCACATCGACCATGTTAGATATAGCCTGGCTGCTATGTTACTGTAGCACACAGCAGTGCTGTGCTCTTGTTGCTCAGGCTAGCTGGATTATGGCACTCTAACCTCTAAATGCATTGGGGTTGGAGGGTGTGATTGGAGGTTAGCTTCCTGATGCAGGCTGTAATAACTGAAACACATTGTTTTTTAAATAATTAAGAAGCATTTTCTAATAATTAAGAAGCATTTTCTAGTCTATTTCAATGAGGGATGCTGAATATTCTCACATATCGGGTAAGGTTGGCCTGACAGGTAGCTCGAGATGTAGAAGAGTGTTCCATAGAGACTGTCGGAATGAAGTTGTGCTCTTTAAATCCATTGGAAATAAATCCTCTGCAACGGTCTCTATATCGAAGGTTTGAGTAGTGAAAGGCTACTGTCGTGTGACTGAACTGAGGTCTCTGCCGTGGATCAAAATCCAATAGTAGGTTAGGCGTAGCTGTCCGGAACTGCTGTGGAATTATTACACAGCTATTACATTGTTATTGTATAATCATGCTTAGTCACGCTAGGATTAATCACATGGGTATTCTATTTTTGTTCTTTAAAAAAAAAGATCTGTTCTATGTAACCTAATGATTACTTTTATTATATTGGCTAATTACATTAATACAGTGCCAGTCAAAGGATTGGACACACCTACTCATTCCAGGATTTTCCTTTATTTCCACTATTTTCTACATTGTAGAATAATAGTGAAGACATCAGCACTATGAAATAACACATGGAATCATGTAGTAACCAAAAAAGTGTTAAATAAATCCAAATATATTTGAGATTCTTCAAAGTAGCCACCCTTTGCCTTGATGACAGCTTTTCACAGTCTTGGCATTCTCTCAACCAGCTTCATGAGGTAGTCACCTGGAATGCATTTAAATTAACAGGTGTGCCTTGTTAAAAGTTAATTTGTGGAATTTATTTCCTTAATGCATTTGAGCCAGTTAGTTGTGTTGTGACAAGGTAGGGGTGGTATAAAGACCAAGTCCATTTTATGGCAAGGACCGCACAAATAAGGAAAGAGAAATGCCAGTCCATCATTACTTTAAGACATGAAGGTCAGTAAATATTGAACATTTCAAGAACTTTGAAAGTTTCTTCAAGTGCAGTCACAAAAACCATCAAGCGCTATGATGAAACTGGCTCTCATGAGGACCGCCACAGGAAAGAAAGACCCAGAGTTCATTAGAGTTAACTGCACCTCAGATTGCAGCCCAAATAAATGCTTGAGAGTTAAATTAACCGACACATCTCAACATCAACTGTTCAGAAGAGACTGCGTGAATCAGGCCTTCATGGTCGGATTGCTACGAAGAAACCACTACTAAAGGACACCAATAAGAAACAGAGACTTGCTTATGCCAAGAAACACGAGCAATGGATATTAGACCGGTGGAAATCTGATGGTTTGGGGGTGCTTTGCTGGTGACAGTGATTTGTTTAGAATTCAAGGCACACTTAACCAGCTTGACTACCACAGCATCCCATCTGGTTTCCGCTTAGTGGGACTATCATTTGTTTTTCAACAGGACAATGATCCAAAACACACCTCCAGGCTGTGTAACACGGAACCCAAACTGGCTGCATGCGTGCGCTATCGTGCATAAATGTATTTTGTTCCCCCACACCAAACGCGATCATGACACGCAGGTTAAAATATCAAAACAAACTCTGAACCAATTACATTAATTTGGGGACAGGTCGAAAAGCATTAAACATGAATGTCAATTTAGCTAGGTAGCTTGCACATGCTAGCTAATTTGTCCTATTTAGCTAGCTTGCTGTTGCTAGCTAATTTGTCTTGGGATATAAACATTGAGTTATTTTACCTGAAACGCAAAAGGTCCTCTACTCCGACAATTAATCCACACACAAAACGGTCAACCAAATCGTTTCTAGTCATCTCTCCTCCTCCCAGGCCTTTTCATCTTTGAACTTGTATGGTGATTAGCATCTGAACTTTCATAGTATTACAACCGACTACCAGCAAAACGGTTCGTCTTTCAATCACCCACGTGGGTATAACCAATGAGGAGATGGCATGTGGGTACCTGCTTCTATAAACCAATGAGGGGATGGGAGAGGCAGGACTTGCACCGTGATCTGCGTCAGAAATAGGAATGACTTCTATTTTAGCCCTTGGCTACGCGGATGCGAGCAGTGTGGGTGCAATAATTGAATAACATGGATTTCTACATTTATTTTGCAACGCTCGCGCACGCGACGTGTCCGGTCTGATCATTATGTAAGGGCTATTTGACCAAGGAGAGTGATGGAGTGCTGCATCAGATGACCTGGCCTCCACAATCACCTGACCACAACATAATTGAGATGGTTTGGGGTGAGTTGGACCTGCAGAGTGAAGGAAAAGCAGCCAACAAGTGCTCAGCATATGTGGGAACTCCTTCAAGACTGTTGGAAAAGCATTCCTCTTGAAGCTGGTTGAGAGAATGCCAAGAGTGCAAAGCTGTCATCAAGGCAAAGGGTGGCTACTTTGAAGAATCTCAAATATAAAATTATATTTGGACTTGTTTAACACTTTTGGGTTACTACATGATTTGTGTTATTGTATTATTTCATAGTTTTGATGTCTTCACTATTCTACAATGTAGAAAATAGTAAAAATAAAGAAATCCTTGAGTAGGTGTGTCTAATCTTTTGACTGTTACCGTACATAATAAATAGGTTCCCTGTCTCTCTGTCCCTGACAGTGATAGTGAACACCCATTGATTGCATGACTTTCTCTTGTGACTGCCAGGCATGTCCAAATGGTTCTACATAGTTTCCATCTCATCACGGAGAGAACAGGTGGGGGGGTTTGTGGTGTCCCTTTTGGAGTCATTTTTCTCCATATCCATTCCTAACCTTGTACCTGTTTTGAAGGGTATAATGCTTTTAGGCCAGGTGTCAGGTGACCCCCCCCCCCCCCACACACACAATTTTTTTGGGGGAATTCTGTTTTTTGGTGAAAAAAGACTTCAACATTTAACAGGAATTCAGAAAGAAATAAATTGACTGTAGGAAATCTGTTCCCAAGCATTCCCATGAATACATTTTCATTTTATTTAGTCAAGGTATAAAAATTATTTTCGTCCTCCCCGACCATCTGGTTTGATAAAACGTCCCGCAGCTGAATCTAGGTGCCTACCCCTGCTGTAGGCTAATTTGCCTCTCGTTATTTAGCATAGCCTACATCCATCCATCAAGCTTGCACAACATTTACATTGCTCAAGTAACATTGTGTAGAAATACCTTACTGTCTACAATACTTCGGCTTCATACTGTAGCAGCACCTTTTCATAGAAATCTTCGTTATGTTAGTCAACAGTGGCTGCCTGTTTAACTTATTTAAATGAGCTTTCACTGACTGTTTAGGTGTCTGCCTTGGGGAGTTAACACATGCAAGTGATGTGATACTGAGCTCTTAGTTTAATGGTGCTGGAAGTTTCCATAGGCCTGCTGTGTCTCAGCCAAGAATATCACATGTTCGGTGTGAAAGTAGAGGCTGTCTGATGGGGGGGACTAGAGCAGGCGCTCCATGCAAGCCGACACAGGTGAGATGTTGATGATTAACCTGTGTCTTGGGGAGAAAATGAGAAGGGAGATGCTGCTCCCACTTGGGAGAACAAAAAACTGTTTATGAGAAAATGGTGCTAAAAACAAAAGTGTTGCATAGAAAACAGACGGAATTAGGGAATCCAGACAGAAATGTATTGAACTTAGTAGGAAATCCTCAAAATGTATTGAACTTAGTAGGAAATCCTCAAAATGTATTGAATTTAGTAGGAAATCCTCAAAATGTATTGAACTTAGTAGGAAATCCTCAAAATGTATTGAACTTAGTAGGAAATCCTCAAAATGTATTGAACTTAGTAGGAAATCCTCAAAATGTATTGAACTTAGTAGGAAATCCTCAAAATGTATTGAACTTAGTAGGAAATCCTCAAAATGTATTGAACTTAGTAGGAAATCCTCAAAATGTATTGAATTTATTAGAAAATTCATAATAAGTTAATCATAAGACATTAACTAAATGCATCAGTGATTATTTTTTTTCCTGCAACTTTCTGAAACTAAACAGCAATGTTCTGTGTGTGTGTGTTTGCTTGTGTGTGCGCGCGTTGATATCTACACTTTGTGTGGCCGTTAACGATGATGCTAATGATAACTTTTCCCAAAAAGGTTTTCAATTAAATGCTAATTACAAAGAAAAAGTTTTTTTTTAGGCCTACCAGACAGAATATCATGACTGTTTGCATCAATCCAGTGGGCATTTGTTTTGCCAGCTCTGCAATTACGTGAGCACTACAGAAACTTGGCTAACCAAACAATGGCATTAAAGAGTAACTACACCCAAAAATATTTTTTTCTCCCTCCCCCCGAGACTTCAAGTGGTCTGATGCGGTTTAAGCATTTTTGTGGACTCATCCAATGTTGTTTTTTTTCAGAGCGATACAATGAATAAATGGGAAAAACTAAACGGAGATAACACAATCAGGCAAAATATAAAACATTTTCTAGGGCCATAAAGAAGGACTCTTTATTTAGATGTGCTGCTGCTGATCAGAGCAGGACTGTACTGGGAGACCTAACCTACATTTGTTTTTAATTTAGCCATTATTTAACTAGGCAAGTCAGTTAAGAACGAATTATTATTTACAATTATGGCCTACCGGGGTTAACTGCCTTGTTCAGGGGCAGGTCAACAGATTTTTATCTTGTCAGCTCGGGGATTTTCGGTTACTGGCCCAACGCTCTAACCACTAGGCTACCTGCTGCCCCTAATGAACAAGGAGGCTGTTTGTTTTTCAGGCTAGGTCTCCTCTCTGTTTGTTTCTGTATTAGAGCAGCTTTTGTCACTGGTTGCAGGTGCCATTGGCAAACAGTCATACGTTTCCTACAGTAGGTCCAGTGTCATCTCTCAGGGATTAGTGACCTCCCAGAGAGGGATGTTCTGATAATATAAAACATGGACAGGCCCCTGGTCCCTGCTATAGGCTTACTGCCTTTGGTTACGGTACTAGAGCTCTGTTCTTAAGCCAAGCTCTCTGCACTGAGGCAGGGCCGGTCTTTCACTTTCTAAACCCCGGGCATCCTCTTAGCTCTGTGTAAGCTGCTCTACACACTTCCGTGACTGGGAGGGGACAGGGCCTACTGCTTGGTAACATGCCTGTGGATCTGGGGTTGGGCAGGCACCCAAAGGGCCACATTTAGCAATATAATGTATGTGGGAAATTGTTAGAGGTAGCCTACGGTTGTGATTTTTCTGGTTAACCTTTTTTAAACGAAGGACATATGTTTGCTTGCATTTATAACTGCTTCAAATCACAGTTGTTGTCATTAGGGCTGGGTGATATCAAATGAATTCAAATGTTTTAGCACAATATTCCCGTAACCGAAACGGTTTCAATCCACTATTTGTATTTGAGGTTTGTTCCAACTGAATCAGTCATATGGACACACAAAGACATTGAGACATTATTTTACTGTAATAGAGTAGTTAACCTTTCTAATGAGAACCTTTTTATGTATCAACTCAAATTTCGCACAGAGCAGTCACTACTAAAAAGTGGAGTATCAATTAAAATTCATTCTCAGTTTTTCACTAGCAGCATTTGAGGTACCATGTACCACTAGCAGCATTTTAGCCAAAAACTGTGATACTAGCTGTCTAGTCTGTGTTTTAGAAATGTGCAATTAGCATCAAAGATGGGTGCGTTTGTAAATTCACTCTGACCATCTACTTTCAGAGCACTCTCGTTTGTGTGGTAGAGTGCAGAATAACTGATGAACACTCAACACCTGTTGAATATGGCTGGTGTCGGTAAGCGTCAGCAAAATTTAAATTGTTGCCAGCAGTTCAGTTAGTCACCAACGCTCTGGCTAACATGAAAACAGCCTAACCACCTCTGCTAGGGTGAGTAAAATCAAATCAAATTTGTCACATACACATGGTTAGCAGATGTTAATGCGAGTGTAGCGAAATGCTTGTGCTTCTAGTTCCGACAATGCAGTAATAACCAACGAGTAATCTAACCTAACAATTCCAAAACTACTACCTTATACACACAAGTGTAAAGGGATAAAGAATATGTACATAAAGATATCTGAATGAGTGATGGTACAGAACGGCATAGGCAAGATGCAGGAGATGGTATCGAGTACAGTATATACATATGAGATGAGTAATGTAGGGTATGTAAACATTATATTAAGTAGCATTGTTTAAAGTGGCTAGTGATATATTTTACATAAATGTCCATTAATTCCCATTATTAAAGTGGCTGGAGTTGAGTCAGTGTTTTGGCAGCAGCCACTCAATGTTAGTGGTGGCTGTTTAACAGTCTGATGGCCTTGAGATAGAAGCTGTTTTTTATTCTCTCGGTCGCTGCTTTGATGCACCTGTACTGACCTCGCCTTCTGGATGATAGCGGGGTGAACAGGCAGTGGCTCGGGTGGTTGTTGTCCTTCATGATCTTTATGGCCTTCCTGTGACATCGGGTGGTGTAGGTGTCCTGGAGGGCAGGTAGTTTGCCCCCGGTGATGTGTTGTGCAGACCTCACTACCCTCTGGAGACTCTTACGGTTGTGGGCGAAGCAGTTGCCGTACCAGGCGTTGATACAGCTCGACAGGATGCTCTCGATTGTGCATCTATAGAAGTTTGAGTGCTTTTGGTGACAAGCCGAATTTCTTCAGCCTCCTGAGGTTGAAGATGCGCTGCTGCACCTTCTTCACGACGCTGTCTGTGTGGGTGGACCAATTCAGTTTGTCCGTGATGTGTATGCCGCGGAACTTAAAACTTACTACCCTCTCCACTACTGTCCCGTCGATGTGGATAGGGGGGGTGCTCTCTCTGCTGTTTCCTGAAGTCCACAATCATCTCCTTTGTTTTGTTGACGTTGAGTGTGAGGTTATTTTCCTGACACCACACTCCGAGGGCCCTCACCTCCTCCCTGTAGGCCGTCTCGTCGTTGTTGGTCATCAAGCCTACCACTGTAGTGTCGTCCGCAAACTTGATGATTGAGTTGGAGGCGTGCATGGCCACACAGTCGTGGGTGAACAGGGAGTACAGGAGAGGGCTCAGAACGCACCCTTGTGGGGCCCCAGTGTTGAGGATCAGCGGGGTGGAGATGTTGTTACCTACCCTCACCACCTGGGGGCGGCCCGTCAGGATGTCCAGTACCCAGTTGCACAGGGCGGGGTCGAGACCCAGCTGTAGTCGATGAACAGCATTCTCACAGGTATTCCTCTTGTCCAGATGGGTTAGGGCAGTGTGCAGTGTGGTTGAGATTGCATCGTCTGTGGAACTATTTGGGCGGTAAGCAAATTGGAGTGGGTCTAGGGTGTCAGGTAGGGTGGAGGTGAATATGGTCCTTGACTAGTCTCTCAAAGCACTTCATGATGAGGGAAGTGAGTGCTACCCGGTAGTGGTTTAGCTCGGTTACCTTAGCTTTCTTGGGAACAGGGACAATGGTGGCCCTCTTGAAGCATGTGGGAACAGCAGACTGGGATAAGGATTGATTGAACATGTCCGTAAACACACCAGCCAGCTGGGGATGCCATCTGGGCCTGCAGCCTTGCGAGGGTTAACACGTTTAAATGTTTTCTTCACGCCGGCTGCAGTGAAGGAGAGTCCGCAGGTTTTGGTTGTGGGCCGTGTCAGTGGCACTGTATTGTCCTCAAAGCGGGCTAAAAGGTTTGGTCTGCCTGGGAGCAAGACATCCTGGTCAGTGACGGGGCTGGTTTTCTTTTTGTAATCCGTGATTGACTGTAGACCCTGCCACACCTCTTGTGTCTGAGCCGTTGAATTGTGACTCTACTTTGTCTCTATACTGATGCTCACCGAGTCAGCATATTCGTCAATGTTGTTGTTGGACGCAATGCGGAACATATCCCAGTCCGCATGATCTAAGCAGTCTTGAAGCGTGGAATCAGATTGGTCGGACCAGCGTTGAACAGACCTGAGCGCGGGAGCTTCTTGTTTTAGTTCCTGTCTGTAGGCAGGAAGCAACAAAATGTAATGGTCAGCTTTTCCGAAAGGAGGGCGGGGGAGGGCCTTATATGCGTCGCGGAAGTTTGAATAGCAATGATCCAAGGTTTTACCAGCCCTGGTTGCGCAATCGATATGCTGATACAATTTAGGGAGTCTTGTTTTCAGATTAGCCTTGTTAAAATCCCCAGCTACAATGAATGCAGCCTCAGGATATGTGGTTTCCAGTTTGCAAAGAGTCAAAGTTAGTTTAGGGCCATCGATGTGTCTGTTTGGGGGGGAATATATACGGCTGTGATTATAATCGAAGAGAATTCCCTTGGTAGATAATTGTTAAGGGAATGCGGACGACATTTGATTGTGAGGAATTCTAAATCTGCATAGTTTCCTAGGAACGCGAAGCGAGGCATCCATCTCTG
Organism: Oncorhynchus gorbuscha; assembly: GCF_021184085.1. Classification (NCBI taxonomy): domain Eukaryota; kingdom Metazoa; phylum Chordata; class Actinopteri; order Salmoniformes; family Salmonidae; genus Oncorhynchus; species Oncorhynchus gorbuscha. The sequence goes on along the minus strand of NC_060174.1, from coordinate 100,466,209 downwards.
TCGGTGCTGGAAATATAATGGTCAGAGTGAAATGTTCTAATTTGTGTCGAAGTAGATAGAAAGTTAGCCAACCTTAGCCAATTAGCTTGGGTGCTTGACTGCCGTTGAGGTCAGAACGCTCGGATCAACCCTACTCCCAGGTCACAGCGTCCAGTGTGTGCTCTGAACGCTCTGAGAGCGAAGTGCTCTGAATTTACGAATGGACAACCTGACAACGCTCTGAATTTACAAACACACCCTAAATAAGGAATTTCGAACTCGTTCTCATTCTGAGAAATAAGGTATGCCTCTCGATTTCAACTGAACAGGCTAGCATACTGTTCAAACGTATGGAAATGGACAGAAGGGTGTGTTCATGACAACGCTTCTACCTTGTTAGCTAGGAAATATGTCCAAGTTGGCTGAACTTGAATTATAAAGATTAGCTGGCTACTCACTAGCAAGTGGGCTTGTGCTTGTGAGATTGTTTTCTATAATCAAATCAAAATGTATTAGTCACATGCACCGAATACAACAGGTGGAGGTAGACCTTACAGTGAAATGCTTACTTACGAGCCCCTAACAAACAATGCAGTTAAAAATATATATGGATAAGATATAAAAGTAACAAGTAATTAACCTCTTCAGTCGACCCTCTACTTTTTCGAACATTCTGTTAAAAATTGTGCAACATTTCAGCGCCATGCTACTCAGGCCAGGAATATAGTATATGCATATGATTAGTGTGTGTGGATAGAAAACACTCAGACGTTTATAAAACTGGTTAAATCACGGCTGTGACTATAACAGAACGTGCGTTTCATCGAAAAGTGCAGGAAAATCTGATCACTGAAAATGGAAATATCCTTGCGCTACTTCCAGGAATTGTTCAAAGTGAACCGAATTACATGAGGCCGAGGTTTCAGTGCCTACAGCTTCCACACGATGTCTAGAGTCTTGTCATTTGATTCAGCTTTGATTCTTGGTCAAACCGAATCAAGGGAACCGATTCCCTCCGGTCTCCGACCGGATGTTTTGGTCGAGCTCTCTCCAGACATCTTTTCGAGACGGACAGCTATAGAATTTACATCGCCTCCTGATGAATTTTATCGCTTATTAACGTGTACTAATACCTAAAGTTGCATTACAAAAGTATTTCGAAGTGTTTTGTGAAAGTTTATCGTCGACTTTTTTAATTTAAAAAAATGACGTTACGTTATGAAACGCTATTTTTTTCCGTTTATCACACAGTCTTCATAGATCGATATCTAGGCTATATATGGACCGATTTAATCTAAAAAAAGACCCAATAGTGATTATGGGACATCTAGGAGTGCCAACAAAGAAGATGGTCAAAGGTAATGAATGTTTTATATTTTATTTGTGCGGTTTGTGTAGCGACGACTATACTAATTATTTTGTTTACGTCCCCTGCGGGTCTTTTGGGGTGTTACATGCTATCAGATAATAGCTTCTCATGCTTTCGCCGAAAAGCATTTGAACAATCTGACTTGTTGCCTGGATTCACAACAAGTGTAGCTTTAATTCAATACCCTGCATGTGTATTTTAATGAACGTTTGAGTTTTAACTAATACTATTAGCATTTAGCGTAGCGCATTTGCATTTCCAGAGCTCTAGAAGGGACGCCTGCGTGCCAGGTAGGAGCAAGAGGTTAAAGAGCAGCAGTGAAATAACAATAGTGAGACTATATACAGGGGGTAGCGGTACAGAGTCGATGTGTGGGGGCACCGGTTAGTTGAGGTAATATGTATATGTAGGTAGAGTTATTAAAGTGACTGTGCATAGATGATAACAACAGAGTAGCAGCGGTGTAAAATAGGGGGCAATGCAAATAGTCTGGGGAGCCATTTGATTAGGTGTTCAGGAGTCTTATGGCTTGGAGGTAGAAGCTGTTTAGAAGCCTCTTGGAACTAGACATGGCGCTCCGGTACCACTTGCCGTGTGATAGCAGAGAGAACAGTCTATGACTGGGGTGGCTGGAGTCTTTGACAATTTTCAGGGCCTTCCTCTGACACCGCCTGGTATAGAGATCCTGGATGGCAGGAAGCTTGGCCCCAGTGATGTACTGGGCCATTCGTCCTACCCTCTGCAGTGCCTTGTGGTCGGAGGCCGAGCAGTTGCCATACCAGGCAGTGACTTAAACCAGTAAGGATGCTCTCGGTTTGGGGCATGTAAAACGTCTTCCTTCTGCTCCGGTACCATTTGACATTTTAAGGGATGCTTTGGGATTTTGGCAATAAGGCCCTTTATCTATTTCCCCAGAGTCTGATGAACTAGTGGAAACCACTTATCTCTGTGTCCAGTATGGAGGAAGTTGGAGGTAGTTTTGCGAGCCAATGCTAACTAGCATAAGCACAATGACTGAAGTCTATGGGTATCTGCTAGCATGCTTTTTGCTTGCGAAACTACATATAACCTCCTTCATAGTGGACACAGAGTCAAAAATGGTATCCACTTGTTCATCAGACTCTGGGGAAGTACATAAAGGGTCTCATTGCCAAAATCCCAATGTATTCCTTTAAGACCATGAAAGTAGCCTATGACGTCTGTTCGTTCATGATACGGCAGGATGTCTTATCAAAACAGAAAATATCAACCCCAAAAGTCTCATGTTCACATCACTGTGTGTATCAGTTGATGGTGTACTAATGGGAAGTTTTGGGATGTGTAGACTGACTGTTTGACTGACTAATGTGCTGAGGTTAGTATCAGACAGGGCTCTACACTGACCTTTTTTACAAGGAGCACATGTGCTCCAAAGATGAAAGATTTAGGCACACAGAAAGAAGGAGCACAATGAAAAATATTTGAGATATTAAAGCTAGAATCCTTCAATTTTCTAGGCGCACCGGTGCTCTTAAATATAAATGATGGGTCGCACAGCAAAAGATTTGGGTGCATATGCAAGTAAAATGGTCGCACTGTAGAGCCCTGTCAGATGTAGTCTTTTGTTCTATGGTTTTAGTAACAAGCCTCATTCATTCATTCTCATTTAGCCCCCCATTTACGGCCAGCACACTTTCCCAGCTATTAAAATTTAGAGGGCATTAGCCAATTAGTCACGATCCTGATGGCGGTAAATGCCCCTTGAATAATGAAAGAATTGACCATCAGTGACAAGTGCACGACCGTGTTCTTATGTTCTCTAACCTTCTACCCTTGAATGGAGTTATGAAACAGGATGCGTACTGTGTGTTTTAACGAGCGGGAGAATGGGGGCGTGTCAGAAGTGTCACAGGCGTTTTAACTCCCAGTCTCTGATTAGGATCTGTTGCTGTTTTTAATGACTTTATCACCAAAGTAGATCTGTCTCCCCTGGGGAACCGGTCTGCACCCCTTGCTACCCCTCCCTCCCTAACCATGCTCTGGGGCTGGCTTCATGGGTTTGTGGGTGTTTTAATGTGGAAGCTTTGAAATGCCTTGACCAGCAACACAAAAATCAAGTGTCAAAGCTAAGCCCCCTTCCCTAGCTCCCTCCCTCCTTCCCTAGCTCCCTCCCTCCTTCCCTAGCTCCCTCCCTCCTTCCCTAGATCCCTCCCCCTTCCCTAGCTCTCTCCCCCTCCCCTAGCTCTCTCCCCCTCCCCAAGCTCCCTCTCTCCTTCCCTAGATCTCTCCCCCTCCCCAAGCTCCCTCTCTCCTTCCCTAGATCCCTCCCCTTTCCCTAGATCCCTCCCCCTTCCCTAGCTCTCTCCCCCTTCCCTAGCTCTCTCCCCCTCCCTCTCTCCCCTTCCCTAGCTCTCTCCCCCTTCCCTAGCTCTCTCCCCCTTCCCCTAGCTCTCTCCCCCTCCCATAGCTCCCTCCCCTTCCCTTTCCATTATTTTAGCCGTGACATTGTAGATTAATGTTGTGGCAGAAACCCATGTTTCATCAAGGCCTGTTTTAGCAGTGTTCTTAAAGTTGGATAGTTTGGCCTTAGCTTCTAGCTATACTCCCAAACACAGGCTCTCTGCCTGGAGCAAGTTGAAATACAAAATACTCCAGTTTGGTATTTCTGACTGTTTCTCGCTATTCTTTTGTCTCTTTATCAGGTGAAAACTATTTTTCCTCATAGTTAGGGAATTATTTCATTACATTCCGATGTGCCACTCGCCTGTTATTTAGCCTAAGCTTGACTTTAACAAAAAAATGTACCTTAAAGATTATTGTTGAGCGTGGTAAGGAAAAGTCTTTTTGGACCCGCCCACCTTTGTGTGTGTACTTGAGGTGAACCAAACTTGTCACGTGAGGCTGTGAGAAGGAAAGAGTTGAACCTGCCTGTCCTTCAGTTCAACTGGCCAATGCCGTACTCTATAAGGCAATGTGTCTGTGTGCCTACTTATGTAGCCTTGTCCTGTAGAACCCATCTGCCACCATGATGATGCACAAGTATGGCTGCTGTTGCTATGCATCTGAATGGATTGGCAACCGCAGCGATTAAAGGGATATTGCAAGATTATGGCAATTGTGCTGTTCTACTTACCCAGAGTCAAATTAAATAATGGTACCATTTTTATGTCTCTTATGTGCAGTTTTAAGGAAGATAGAGGTAGTTTTGTGAGCCAATGCTAACTAGCGTTAGCGAAATAACTGGAAGTCTATAGGTACAGTAGCATACGCTAAGATCTGACTCTGGCTAAGTAGAACAGCAGCACAATTGACATAATCTCGCAGTATCCCTTTAATTGCTACGGTTGCCAATCCTTTCAGATGCATAACTACTGCAACAGCAGCCATACTTGTGCGTCGTCATGATGCCAAACGGCATCTCATTACTTAGTACTTCACGAGGACCCTTTCTGTTTCGCCTCTTAGGATAGGGATAGGGTTATGTGCACACTGCTTTTTTTTGTTGAGTATTTATTTTGTAATTAATTAAGAGTTTTTGTGTTAATCTCCTATTTGACTTCAAGTAGTTCACCTCTCAGTGGATTGTAGAAAATACATTCTAGGCTACTGCATCCCCCGCCTACTGGTGATTTGTGTGGTTGCCACTCCTAAGGTCATGGTTTTTAATTCCATTAGTTTACTGCTCCATGGCCACCATTTTAACGCTTGTTTCCATTCCCACTGCTTAGCATTCGGGCTGGTCGACATGGCCACTATCGTATCACAGTATTTTTCAAATCGTTGACTGTTTTATGTTTTTGAATAGTACAAGTTAAATGCTTTATGAGTAGTGTGTGACCCTACATACATTCTAAGTGATTTCAATGGGTCTCTCTCCATTCTGATTGTTTTATACTGGTTAATTAATCTTCAATCCAAAGTAATTGTCTGCATTTTCATCAATCTCATTTGTGATCCTTTCCTCACTGCCACGTAGAACTGCACGATATGGGCAAAAAAATCAAGGCCTTATTTTTAACAAAATGTTGCAATTACGATTTGACTTGAGATTTATTCAGATTCTATAGTTAGATGATAATAGTGGGCACGTTGAATACAGTGTTTTGATATGACAACGGATTAACATACCAGGGAGAAGTTATTGCGGCAGGGTAGGAACCAAAGTGTTGGTGAGTGTTTCCTAGGGGACCCTATAATCTTTGGCTACATTAAATATGTAGCTAACATATGCTTTGCCTATTCCTCTTTGATTTAGAAGATACAGTTTCACAAGCAGCATGCTGATTTAGGCGTATACCATCACTGGTATCAGGCTGTAGTTAGTTGCGTTTTCTATCACTCGGTACATTTATTAGCTAGCTCGGTAGCCAGCTAACTAGTAATTAGCATTATTGGCTAACATGACTTAGCCACAACTTGCTAAGAAAATACAAATGACCTGTTTGCAAATGTAAGAAACACAAGCTAATAGTGTAGTTATAGAACACTTGTGGATTATATTAAGAAGCAAAGTTAAAACAGCATGGTAGTCATCAATGTTGTTGCATGTTCTGCATTGACCATGCAGACTGAACGCAAGTGTCTTGTGGTCGAGCAACAAAAACATGCACTCTGTGAGTAAACAGGGGCCGGGGCTAGGTCTGGAGAGAGATGACTCAAGTAGCGGAGTAAACTATAAAAATGTACGTTACACACAGCTTATCACATTTAACAAAACAAACATTCAAATATCATTTATATAAGGTATAGTAAAACCCCAAACCGGTCTGTGCATCAATACTGGTATATCGTTTTTTTTCCCAACAACAAGCAGGACTCACACAATATTCTCCAAACACCCCACAGGGCAGACATCCCAATTATTCGCAAAAGGAAGCGACGCACAGGACGAAGAGCCGGATGCCTCGTCCGGACCCGTAGAAGGCGAGTAGGAAAGCTGCCGTTACCGTCCAATATTACTCACCAACGTGCAATCATTGGACAATAAACTAGACGAGGTACGATCACGAATATCCTACCAACGGGACATCAAAAACTGTAATATCCTATGTTTCACGGAATCGTGGCTGAATGACGACATGGATATTCAGCTAGCGGGATACACACTGCACCGTCAGGATAGAACAGCACACTCCGGTAAGACGAGGGGGGGGGCGGTCTCTGCATATTTGTAAACAGCTAGTGCATGAAATCTAAGGAAGTCTCTAGATTTTGCTCGCCTGAAGTTGAGTATATTGTGATAAATTGCAGGCCACACTACTTGCCTAGAGAGTCCTCAGCTATACTTTTCATGGTTGTTTATTTACCACCACAAACAGAGACGGGCACTAAGACCGCACTCAGTCAGCTGTATAAGGAAATAAGCAAACAGGAAACCGCTCACCCAGAGGCGGTGCTCCTAATGGCCGGAGACTTTAATGCAGGGAAACTTAAATCAGATCACCTGTACTCCACACACAGAGACGCGTACAAAGCTCTCCCTTGCCCTCCATTTGGTAAATCCGACCACAACTCTATCCTCCTGATTCCTGCTTACAAGCTAAAATTTAATCAGGAAGCACCAGTGACACGGTCTATAAAACAATGGTCAGATGAAGCAGATGCTAAACTACAGGACTGTTTTGCTATCACAGACTGGAACATGTTGAGGAATACACCACATCAGTCACTGGCTTTATCAATAAATGCAACGAGGATGTCGGAAGCGTACAAGAAATCCCGCTATGCCCTGCGACAAACCATCAAACAGGCAAAGTGTCAATACAGGCTAAGTTGAATCATACTACACCAGCTCCGATGCTTGTCAGATGTGGCAAGGCTTGCAAACTATTACAGACTACAAAGGGAAGCACAGCCGCGAGCTGCCCAGTGACACGAGTCTACCAGGTGAGCTAAATCACTTCTATGCTCACTTCGAGGCAAGCAACTGAGGTATGCATGAGAGCATCAGCTGTTCAGGACGACTGTGTGATCACGCTCCCTGTAACCGATGTGAGTAAGACCTTTAAACAGGTCAACATACACAAGGCTGTGGGGCCTTGACAGATTACCAGGATGTGTGCTCCGGGCATGTGCTGACCAACTGGCATGTGTCTTCACTGACATTTTTTAACATGTCCCTGATTGAGTCTGTAATACCAACATGTTTCAAGCAGACCACCATAGTCTCTGTGCCCAAGAACACAAAGGCAACCTGCCTCAATGACTACAGACCCGTAGCACTTACGTCTGTAGCCATGAAGTGCTTTGAAAGGCTGGTAATGGCTCACATCAACACCATTATCCCAGAAACCCTAGACCCACTCCAATTTGCACCTCCCAAACAGATCTACAGATGATGCAATCTCTTGCACTCCACACTGCCCTTTCCCACCTGGACAAAAGGAACACCTATGTGAGAATGCTGACTACAGCTCAGCATTCAACAACATAGTACCCTCAAAGCTCATCACTAAGCTAAGGAACCTGGGACTAAACACCTCCCTCTGCAACTGGATCCTGGACTTCCTGACAGGCCGCCCTCAGGTGGTGAAGGTAGGTAGCAACACATCTGCCACACTGGGGCAGCAGGGTAGCCTAGTGGTTAGAGCATTGGACTAGTAACTGAAAGGTTGCAAGTTCAAATCCCGAGCTGACAAGGTACAAATCTGTCGTTCTGCCCCTGAACAAGGAAGTTAACCCACTGTTCCTAGGGCGTCATTGAAAATAAGAATATGTTCTTAATCCTTAACTGACTTGCCTGGTTAAATAAAGGTAAAATAAAAAAATATATAAAAACCCTCAACACTGGATCTCCCCAGGGGTCTGTGCTCAGTCCCCTCCTGTACTCCCTGTTCATCCACAACTGCATGGCCAGGCGCAACTCCAACACCGTCATTAAGTTTGCAGACGACACAACAGTGATCACCGACAACGACGAGACAGCCTATAGGGAGGAGGTCAGAGACCCGGCCGGGTGGTGCCAGAATAACAACCTATCCCTCAACGTAACCAAGGCCAAGGAGACTACAGGAAAAGGAGCACCGAGCACGCCCCCATTCTCATCGATGGTGTCCACATCAACAACAAACTAGAATGGTCCAAACACACCAAGACAGTCGTGAAGAGGGCACGACAAAGCCTATTTCCCCTCAGGAAACTAAAAAGATTTGGCATTGGTCCTGAGATCCACAAAAGGTTCTTCAGTTGCAACATCGAGAGCATCCTGACCGGTTGCATGACTGCCTGGTACGGCAATTGCTCGGCCTCCGACCGCAAGGCACTACAGAGGGTAGTGCGTACGGCCCAGTACATCACTGGGGCAAAGCTGCCTGCCATCCAGGATCTCTACACCAGGCGGTGTTAGAGGAAGGCCCTAAACAGTTTCAAAGCCTGTTCTCTCTACTACCACACTGGAGTGCCAAGTCTAGGACAAAAAGGCTTCTCAACAGTTTTTACACCCATGCCATAAGACTCCTGAACAGGTGACCAAATGGTTACCCGGACTATTTGCATTGTGTGCCTCCCCCCTGCCCCAACCCCTTTTTATGCTGCTGCCACTCTCTGTTTATCTTATACGCATAGTCACTTTAACTATACGTTCATGTACATACCACCTCAATTGGCCCGACCAACCAGTGCCCCCGCACATTGGCTAACCGGGCTATCTGCATTGTGTCCCACCACCTGCCAACCCCTCTTTTATTATAGCCTTGCAACTCTTATTTTCTATTGTCTTTTTACTGTTGTTTTATTTCTTTACTTACCTACACACACACACCTTTTTTTTCTCACTATTGGTTAGAGCCTGTAAGTAAGCATCTCACTGTAAGGTGTATACCTGTTGTATTCGGCGCAGGTGACAAATAAATGTTGATTTGATAGGATGTATGACGCAACCACATGAGACTTCACACTAATATGTTTTTGGATTTGTCAAACTTGGACTCTGGCCTAGTTGAAGTGCTTCTTTAGTTCTTTGACAGGCAGCCAGATCTTGCCTGGGCTGAAAGATGCTGTCAATGGTGAATTATTTCCAGGTCTTGTGCAACAAGCCTCTCATTATTACCAAGTAGGACTTGTATTGTGTGTTGGCTGGTCTCTGGTATGCCATTCTGTGGAGGGTTTCAACTAGGTATGTAACATGGAAACATTTTCTTAACATTTCAAAATGCCTTTTTTCTGTTAAAACTATATAAGTATTTCAGAATCTAGACATACTCCTTATAGTAACATATGAAGTATGACACCAAGATGATGTCTGTATCAAGTACGGTTTACAGATCATAAGGTCTTACAGGAGGCATGTGTAGGTCTAAAATGGCCACTTTCATCATGATTTTCTCAAACATGGTTTGTGATACAAACCATTAAGCCTGGAAGTTGATAGTCTTTGTGCATTCTATCATATAGACTGCTAGTTTGAATTACTGTCATCCTGACAGATGCAGGATTTTTGGATCCGATACCAATTTGTATTTTTTTTATTAATACAAAAAAAATGGACAAATGACTGATATACGGTGCATTTGGAAAGTAATTCAGACCCCTTGACCGTTTCCACATTTTGTTACAATACAGCCTTATTCTAAAATGGATAAAACATGGGAAAAAAACATCAATTTACTCACAATACCCCATTTGGGGAGTTTCTCCCATTCTTCTCTGCAGATCCTCTCAAGCTCTGTCAGGTTGGATGGGGAGCGTTGCTGCACAGCTATTTTCAGGTCTCTCAAGAGATGCTCGATCGGGTTCAAGTTAGGGTTCTGGCTGGGTGACTCAAGGACATTCAGAGACTGGTCTCGAAGCCACTCCTGCCCTGTCTTGGCTGTGTGTGTAGGGTCGTTGTTCTGTTGACAGGTGAACCTTCGCCCCCAGTCTGAGGTCCTGAGCACTCAAGGATCTCTCTGTACTTTGCTCCGTTCATCTTTCCCTCGATCCTAACTAGTCTCCCAGTCCCTGAAAATATCCCCACAGCATGATGCTGCCGCCACCATTCTTCACCTTAGGGATGGTGCCAGGTTTCCTCCAGAGGTGACGCTTGGAATTCAGGCCAAGGAGTCAGACCAGAGAATCTTGTCATTATGGGGTGTTGTGTGTAGATTGATTGAGAATATATATATTTTTAAAACCATTTTGGAAGAAGGCTGTAACGTAACACTGCGGTCTGAGTATTTTCCGACTGTATTGTATCTGCCGATACATCGTTTTTTTAAGATACATCGTTTTTTTTCTCACTCAAATTACGCTCCAAAGGATTAACATATACTCTAAATGATGATTTCTTACCTAATATTAAAGTTACAATAATTTAGCAGCATTTTGTTTGTGGTTTACATAACCACAAAAGCAACTACATCCTCTATAAATACAGTGCAAAGTATACTGAACAAAAATATAAATGCAACATGCAACAATTTCATAGATTCAAAAAAAAATAGGCCCTAATCTATGGATTTCACATGACTGGGAATGCAGACATGCATCTGTAAGTCATAGATACCTTAACACACAAATGGACCTCAGGATCTCGTCATGGTATCTCTGTGCATTCAAGTTGCCATCGATACAATGCAATTGTGTTCGTTGCCCGACGCTTATGCCTGCCCATACCATAACCCCACTGCCACCATGGGGCACTCTATAATATTAAAGATGATCTCCCCCCCCCAAAAAAGTAACATTTAAGCAGTGGCAGCTCCATACTTTCAAAGCAGCCCTCTCATCTCTCTTTTACACAGGAGCGCACCAGATCCTTTGATGGCTTCAACATGCATTCCCTGGAGAACTCTCTCATTGACATCATGAGGGCTGAGCAAGATACCCTGAAAGGTAAGATAACAATCACAAAACCACCAGGATTGCATGTCTGGTCACAATATTGATGATAGCGGCCATATCTAAAAACCTTTTGTCCTTCAAATCTGCTGCAAGGTCATCTAGGACGGGCGTCTGTCTGCTGCCCCACAGCCATGTCCGACGACTGCTGATTTGAGCTTTCCTTTCAGTGGCACTAGAGTGGACTAGAAAGTGAAGAGTGGAGGCTTATGTAGGCTAGGCTAGGCTATTCTACAGAGAGTGCCAATAGAAATATTGCTGCAAGCAGCAATGAATGGGGTTCACAGGATGACTGAAAGGACACAAGCTCCGTTGGATAACAAAGCAAGCATTATATCATGTATCAGTGAAATCATTACCATGTTTATCTCTCAATACCACAAGGATGACGGAAGTGGAGTTTTGTCTAGTGGGTCTTGGGTAGCCTAGCGGTTAAGAGCGTTGGGTCATTGACCAAAAGGTTGCTGGTTTGAATCCCAGAGACGACTAGGTGAATAATCTGTTGACGTGCCCTTGAACAAGGCACTTATCTGTAATTGCTCTTGTAAATCACTTTGGATAAGAGTGTCTGCTAAATGACATGTAAAATATAGTGCTATAGGTTGGTAGCGTGGCCGCCTTTGAATGCAGCAACTAATCGTTGTCAAATTCATTAGAGGCTAATTCATTGAGTATTACTCCAGATTTGGTATAATCTGATTTATGGTTCATGAGAAGATTTCTGAAGTATTTTTGGCCTATCTTAGCCCATTAGTGTATGTGCTAATATGTATTCACTTAGTCCAAAGACCAAATTTGCAGTGACTCTTAGATTTAGTCCATGAAGATTTTTAATTCTTTTTTTAAGCATTAGTGGTACTCAGTCAAAAAAGTGAATTGTTAAGCGTTTCCTAATTTTTTTACGATATCAATGCCAAACTTAACATGGTTCGTCATGGTAATGTTTTTGACCTTAAAGTTTCAAGTTGGTAGGCCATTGTTTAGTGGATTTGCAAAGGTTTTAAATGGACATGGAACATCTGATTTATCAATAACTCAAACAAAGTTAGGAGATGTACCCTGGGTCTACATACTGGTTTTATTTGGACTTATTGTTCATAAATATTTCAAACGTTTTCAAAAATGTCAAAGTTGGAGCAAAATCTACTTTATGGTGGTGGCGTGGGAGGTGTTACTTGTCCCTTTTTAGAGTTTTCATAGCTGCAGATTGTGAAGGGTTTGTTGATTGGATGGTATTATGGGAAATGTAAATACAACGCTCTCTATCTGTTGTCCATCTGGTTTGTGATGCAAACGTCCCAAACCAGAAAGTTCCTGTTGTCAGTCAGGATGACCTATTGTACTACTACTCCAACTGGTGTTTGTCTGGGGAAGATTTAATTAGAGGGAGTAGCCTGGGTGGCGTTTCTATTTAACTGCCCCCATAGCTTGCGTATGCATTTATTCCTTTTACACCTCTGTATTCAGTTACACCACAGTGAAACACAACTTTAGCGAACATCTGAGAGGCGAAGAGCCTGAAGTGATGAGTTGTTGTTCTCAGTCTAGTTTGAGCTGATTTAGTGCCTTGACTCTCCCAGTGCCTCGTGCCAGCTACAGAGGGTTAGAGATGCAGAGGAAAACATCATTATGAGGCATCATTCCATCTCGCCACTGTCTCCAGGGTAACGTGTTCCTACATTACAAAGATCCACACAGATGAAGGGTTTACTGCTCCCACTTTGTGCTGTCCCTACTGGGGTGAGCTCTAAGGGTACCAAGCAGCACCCCTACCCCTAATTGAAAATAATGACCTGACCCTCAAACATGAACCCCGCTGCTCTGCAGAACAGATGAAAAGGAAGGAGGGGGATATCGACTGTAGAAGTGGCTTTGAATCGATTCCAGCAGTGTCCTCTGTTGACTGAAAAGAGTACTCTGTGTCACCACTGACTACTGAGCCGGTCCTCTCTCGCTCTCTCTCGCTCTCTCTCGCTCTCTCGCGCTCTCTCTCGCTCTCTCTCGCTCTCTCTCGCTCTCTCTCTCTCTCGCGCTCTCTCTCGCTCTCTCTCGCTCTCTCTCGCTCTCTCTCGCTCTCGCTCTCTCTCGCTCTCTCGCTCTCTCTCGCTCGCTCTCTCGCGCTCTCTCGCGCTCTCTCTCGCTCTCTCTCGTTCTCTCTCGCTCTCTCGCGCTCTGTGATTTAATAGGCGCGGGGGAGGGGCTTGGAGAATTTGTGCGACGGAACATACCAATCACTGAACACTCTACCAACCCTCTCCTCTGGGCCCCCCCAAATGTTCCACATTTTTTGTTTCAACCCTAAACTGGCACACCTGTTTCAATTAGTCAAAGGCTTGATGATTAGTTGACTAATTGAATCAGGAGTGCCAGTTTCTTTTTTAAATCAAAATGTGAAACGTCTGGTGGGTGGCCCGATGAAAGGTCTGGGAAACCCTACACTAGTCCACTCCAGTCCCAATGGGTTTACTATTAGTTTTCCTCTCATCCCCTCCACCAAGGCACCCCAGCATGGCACAGTTCAACTCTCAAGTGCATTTGGCAGGAGGTCGGTAGGAACAGGGAATGTGCCAGCGAGCAGGCGGCTGAGAGATAGATGATGTGGGCTAATGTAACTAGGGCTTGTTTTGTGTGTTTGGTTGTGACAATCTCTTAACGGTGTACAATCCGCTCTCTAGGTCGCCTAGGATTCACCCATCCAGGGGGAGAAAGTCCTCTGCCCATAAATGGTACGTAAAAAGGGTTTAACACTAGTGCTCTGCATGCTCAACCCATGCTAATGGATGGAAGGTGAATCAAACCATTTGGTAACATAGTCGACAAGATTCGCAGCACCATGTTTGTACTTAACATGCTCTTGAGGCATCAGTGTGGATTTCCTTCTGTGTTCCACTATTCTTATTCCATTAATTCTTTAATGGTTTATGTGGATTTCCTTCTGTGTTCCACTATTCTTATTCCATTAGTTCTTTAATGGTTTATGTGGATTTCCTTCTGTGTTCCACTATTCTTATTCCATTAGTTCTTTAATGGTTTATGTGGATTTAATAAATAAGGATTTAGTAATATAGATTCATTAGTTCATTTGAAATTGCATAGCTAAACACGTTTTAGCGTTGTGTAATCCCTCGCCTAAGGCAGTGTATCTATCCCATTTGCATTCAGTCGGCAGATCTCTTTTGCCTGTGCAGTGAAGGAACTAAGCTCCTAGTATTTGTGTCCTTAAATTATTTTATTTTTTTAGAATAAAACCTATTGCCTAGAGATGTTAGTTTAACCATTTCTCAATATGTTGTGTTGCGTATTTCCTTTAATATTCTGTGACATTTCCTGTTATAGTTCTTTATATTGAATCAGTGCGTGATTCACTTCTTTCCTCTATGCAGACACGAATACTGTGGGCTAGTTGTAGCTACAAAGGTAGACTAAATCTAATCTCTTTAGCTACAGCTTCCTCAACTGCAGTTTGATATGCATAAGCCGAAATGCAACTGAAAGCTCAGTGATCCACCATGGACTCTCTCCTTGAGCCTCATAGTGTTGTATTGGTCCAACATGGTGATCCACCATGGACTCTCTCCTTGAGCCTCATAGTATTATATTGGTCCAACATGGTGATCCACCATGGACTCTCTCCTTGAGCCTCATAGTGTTATATTGGTCCAACATGGGATCCACCATGGACTCTCTCCTTGAGCCTCATAGTGTTGTATTGGTCCAACATGGTGATCCACCATGGACTCTCTCCTTGAGCCTCATAGTGTTATATTGGTCCAACATGGTGATCCACCATGGACTCTCTCCTTGAGCCTCATAGTGTTGTATTGGTCCAACATGGTGATCCACCATGGACTCTCTCCTTGAGCCTCATAGTGTTATATTGGTCCAACATGGTGATTCACCATGGACTCTCTCCTTGAGCCTCATAGTGTTATATTGGTCCAACATGGTGATTCACCATGGACTCTCTCCTTGAGCCTCATAGTGTTATATTGGTCCAACAGGACAGATGGTGGTTCTGCATGGATGCCGTTCAGAGGGTACTACCAGTCTTAGAGAGGCAGTCACACCAGCTGATCGTTACTCTGTAGAACACACACCAGAGAGTGTGTGTATAACCACCCTCCACTGACCTCCTAAAGACCTTCTCTCTATCTGGCCTAGGAAGGGAGAGTGTGTCTGCGATCCTCATGAGTATGCCCGCAGACGTGTATAGACGTGACTGCACAGGAAACCAAGTTTTAATGTCACATGCACAAGTACAGTGAAATGCCTTTCTTGACAGCTCACCAATGGAGTAATCAATAACAATCACAACAACAAGGTATAAGAAAAAGCCACAATAATAAACTGTGAAATCATGGGTGAATGTTCAATACAAGCTCATCTGTCTGCCACGTAACCTGGAGCACTGAGGAGGCAACGTAGACCCAATCACATGGAGGATGTGACTGAGAAGGAGAGGGCATATGTTGTGAATGAAAGAATGGATAATATCTGTCATTCCTGGTCACTGTTGGTGTTATTTTGGTATTTTACATGCAGCAAGGAATTATGGGAGGAGACGAGGTAAACAGAATTTTATTTTATTTTTCGCCTCAAACTGGCATAGAAAGACCCTGTCTTTTGCGTCCATGTCCAGTATTTCTGAACGGGGACAGTATGTGTTTGCATGTAGATGTTGTGGTTTGTTGTTGGTCTATTTGTTTGATCTGGCATGTTGTTTTGGGGGTTTTCAGCTCTAAGAGCTTTTGTTTGTGGTGTGGTCACACACACACACACACACACACACACACACACACACACACACACACACACACACACACACACACACACACACACACACACACACACACACACACACACACACACACACACACACACACACACACACACACACACACACACACACACACACACACACACACACACACACACACACACACACACACACACACACACACACACACACAGTGTACAGACTCAGGGCTAACTCTCTTACATAATTGGTCATAAAGCTGCTCGTCTCTGTTTTCTGTCACTTGGTCAGGAATATGGCTGGGGTGGCTTAACCTCCAGGACATAGGGCGGGAACAATATTTAGCCTCTGCTGCTGCCATAGGCTTAGCTGTGCGTGCGTGTGTGTGTGTGTGTGTGTGTGTGTGTGTGTGTGTGTGTGTGTGTGTGTGTGTGTGTGTGTGTGTGTGTGTGTGTGTGTGTGTGTGTGTGTGTGTGTGTGTGTGCGCACGCTCACCCACCCAGCTGAGCGAGTAGCCAAGTGAGCTGATATGGGGATGGCTGGTGGAGGAGGGAGAGAGAGGTATCCCTGGCTCAGTACCTCTCAAACATGAGAGGAGGGCTGCTTGTAGAAGTCCTTAATGTAAGCACTGTCTCTGGCAGTCAATGAGTCAGGTGAATTACTGTAAAATAGACATTGTTATAGCTAGTATTGCTTGACAATACAATACTTAACCATGTAATAGCATTCATGTTGATACACCTAAGTAATTAATTAAAAAGTATCCATTGTGTTACATCTTTATGCAATCTGTCATTGACTGACTTGTCTCCTCTCTCTCTCCTCGTCCCCTCTTCCCTCCTTTCTCCTCTCTCACGCCCTCTCCTCAGGTCACTCTTCCCTGTTCCCCATGGAGGATGGTTTCCCTGACGACGAGCGTGGTGAGCAGAGCCTGCCTGGCCTTGGCTCGCCCCACTGTTTCCCCCACCAGAATGGGGAGCGTGTTGAGCGTTACTCCCGCAAGGTCTTTGTCGGTGGCCTCCCGCCAGATATTGATGAAGGTAACCTTTACAACACTGCAGACCACGTTCACACAGGCGGAGGTTCTGTGACCACGCTATGGTGATGCTTTGACTGGGCTGAACAACTGGTTGATCAGGTGGAGGTCTACAATGTGGATATTTTCATGGCCAGTAGTCACAGGTTTACATGACTGATGTTGAAGGCCAGTCCCTCTGTGACCAATTTCGGCCGTAGACTTTCACCAAGCAGCACTGCTCTACCATAGCAAGTCTTGTGTTATTTAGTTTCCGCTTCCTGAGGGCTTTGGCTCGCGAATAGGCATAGTTCTAGTACATTCTGTTATAAGTAGTGTAGGACATCTCTCAGGTGTGATCAGTGTTGCTGGCAGAAGACTAGAGAACAGCTGAGGCTACCATCTGCTCTGCTTTAATCTCCCTGTTTAACGTTACCAGGAACTCCCTCTGGTAGAGCCCACTAATGTACCAGGGACTCTCTCTGGTAGAGCCCACTAATGTACCAGGGACTCCCTCGGGTAGAGCCCACTAATATTACCAGGAACTCCCTCTGGTAGAGCCCACTAATGTTACCAGGAACTCCCTCTGGTAGAGCCCACTAATGTTACCAGGAACTCCCTCTGGTAGAGCCCACTAATGTTACCAGGGACTCCCTCTGGTAGAGCCCACTAATGTACCAGGGACTCCCTCTGGTAGAGCCCACTAATGTTACCAGGAACTCCCTCTGGTAGAGCCCACTAATGTTACCAGGAACTCCCTCTGGTAGAGCCCACTAATGTTACCAGGGACTCCCTCTGGTAGAGCCCACTAATGTACCAGGGACTAGTAGAGCCCACTAATGTACCAGGGACTCCCTCTGGTAGAGCCCACTAATGTACCAGGGACTCCCTCTGGTAGAGCCCACTAATGTACCAGGGACTCCCTCTGATAGAGCCCACTAATGTTACCAGGACCTCCCTCTGATAGAGCCCACTAATGTTACCAGGGACTCCCTCTGGTAGAGCCCACTAATGTTACCAGGGACTCCCTCTGGTAGAGCCCACTAAGAACAGTCATTTGATGACACACACCTTATCACAGTACAACTGCTGTGAGGCAATTGTTGAATGTTTTTTGTTTGCTTTTTCACTTTTAGATGAAATAACTGCAAGTTTCCGTCGCTTTGGACACCTCTTTGTGGACTGGCCTCACAAGGCAGAGAGCAAATCTTACTTCCCCCCGAAAGGTGAGTCACGTGACAAGTCTGCCCTTTTGTCAGCCACATGCAGCATTGTCATCAAAATGGGTTATCAGAGTTTATTATTGAAGTCTTAATAGTTTGATTTGTTAAAAACAAAGGTGTGAGCAGAGCGGTCATAACATTGGCTGTCATTTCCGGCAACAGACAACGAATGAAACGGTAGAGATCAGAGTTAAGTAGTGGTCTCTGTGACATGGTTCTGTGCAGGCGGTTTAAGTGGTGTCTGTTTTGTCCTGTAGGTTATGCCTTCCTGCTGTTCCAGGATGAGAGCTCTGTGCAGGCCCTGATTGAAGCCTGTATTGAAGAGGATGGCAAGCTCTACCTGTGTGTGTCTAGCCCCACCATCAAAGACAAGCCGGTGAGTGGATTGTGCCATCACCATCATCCATCTGCTCCCTTCTTTAACTCTTATTATGAAAGAGCTCAAGATGCAGCAGGGGTGTATTCATTACGGCGATTATGTTGTGAAACATTTAGTCTGTTGCAAAACGTTTCGCAACAAATGGTTTACTTCCAAAAGGGGAAATGCAAACGAGAGTTTCTATTGGACAAATTTGGGTAGGTCACTCTCCGTTTTGTTAAATTTGATTCCGTTTGGTTCTTAAACGGTAAGGTGTTTCTGTAATTAATACACCCGAGAATTGTACTGGTTCATGTTTGCGAGTCCATTCGATTAGTGGCAGACCAAGTAAATACGCAAGGAGCTGCCCTCTCTATAGAATTGGCTTTGCATCGTTACAGGCATAACATGGCCGACGTCGAGGCATAACATGGCCGACGTCGAGGCATAACATGGCCGACGTCGAGGCATAACATGGCCGACGTCGAGGCATAACATGGCCGACGTCGAGGCATAACATGGCCGACGTCGAGGCATAACATGGCCGACGTCGAGGCATAACATGGCCGACGTCGAGGCATAACATGGCCGACGTCGAGGCATAACATGGCCGACGTCGAGGCATAACATGGCCGACGTCGAGACGCGGCGTGTAACATGTCTCTCTGTGTGTGACAGGTCCAGATCCGTCCCTGGAACCTGAACGACAGTGACTTTGTGATGGACGGCTCCCAGCCTCTGGACCCCAGGAAGACCATCTTTGTGGGTGGGGTGCCACGCCCTCTCCGTGCAGGTAACCTTTTGACCCTAGTCAGCTAAAGCACCGTTTCCATTGGCACTTTAGTCCTAGTGTGCATCCCAAATGGCATTCTATTCCCTATATTGGGCACTACCTTTTGACAAGGGCCCATAGGACATTTGGGACACAGACCTGTATCCTCAACGGTGTATTAAAACCTGTTAGATTAGTGCTGCATTTCATCACATCAGCATGCACAGTATGTAATGGAGGAGAAGGGAATTGGTAGCAACTCATAATGAAAATGGAAGCTATTTGGAACATGATGACCAAGCTGCGAGTGTTACATGAAGTGTACAAGGCTGCACCCTGGCATTGTGCCACCTGCAACCTGTTTCCCTCCGTCCACAGTGGAGCTGGCTATGATCATGGACAGGCTGTATGGAGGCGTGTGCTATGCAGGCATCGACACAGACCCGGAGCTCAAGTACCCCAAGGGAGCAGGGCGGGTCGCCTTCTCCAATCAGCAGAGCTACATCGCTGCTATCAGCGCTCGTTTTGTCCAGCTGCAGCATGGAGAAATCGATAAACGGGTTAGTGAAGGCCCTCTCTTTCTCAGGCTAATACAGCATTACACAAATACACAGAAATGTTGTACCGAACACATAAAAGGCTCCTATCTCCTGTCTTGTACATTTTTAAAAGGACAATTTGTTATTTATTGTAATGGTTTTATAGATGAAGGTAAAACAATTTGGGGTATTTTGACTGGGTCATACGAGGACAGATAAGAAATTACTGTCGCGCAGACATTTAACCAGCTGCCACCTGCAGAAGAATTATGCTAATTCACTCAGCCACAATCAGTCCAACTTGAATAATTGATAATGAACGTACCAACCAATCACGTCTCTACTTTGATTCTGACTTTAGAATGTTTATTGGAGACCATTGTCCTAATTGGAATGTAATTGTCAATGCAATTATGTGTTGTGTTAAATCTTTAGATACAGTACGTTAATTAATGTAAGATGTATTCATCCTAGCTCTATTCTTTACTGCATGTCTGATAGATGGTTTTATTTCTCCCGGTCTCTCTCTGGTCCTCCCCCCATCTCTCTCTGGGTCCTCCCCCCCGTCTCTCTCTGGGTCCCCCCCGTCTCTCTCCCCCCATCTCTCTCTGGGTCCTCCCCCCCATCTCTCTCTGGGTCCTCCCCCCGTCTCTCTCTGGGTCCTCCCCCCGTCTCTCTCTGGGTCCTCCCCCCGTCTCTCTCTGGGTCCTCCCCCCGTCTCTCTCTGGGTCCCCCCCCCCGTCTCTCTCTCTGGGTCCTCCCCCCGTCTCTCTCTGGGTCCTCCCCCCGTCTCTCTCTGGGTCCCCCCCCCCCCGTCTCTCTCTGGGTCCTCCCCGTCTCTCTCTGGGTCCTCCCCCCGTCTCTCTCTGGGTCCTCCCCCCCCCCCGTCTCTCTCTGGGTCCTCCCCCCCCCCCGTCGTCTCTCTCTGGGTCCCCCCCTGGGTCCCCCCCCGTCTCTCTCTGGGTCTCTGGGTCCTCCCCCCGTCTCTCTCTGGGTCCCCCTGGGTCCTCCCCCCCGTCTCTCTCGTCTCTCTCTGGGTCTGGGTCCCCCCCGTCTCTCTCTGGGTCCTCCCCCCGTCTCTCTCTGGGTCCCCCCCGTCTCTCTCTGGGTCCCCCCGTCTCTCTCTGGGTCCTCCCCCCGTCTCTCTCTGGGTCCTCCCCCCGTCCCCCCCCTCTCTCTGGGTCCCCCCCCGTCTCTCTCTGGGTCCCCCCCCGTCTCTCTCTGGGTCCCCCCCCCCGTCCCCCTCTCTCTGGGCCCCCCGTCTCTCTCTGGGCCCCCCCCCCTGGGTGTCTCTCTCTGGGTCCCCCCGTCTCTCTCTGGGTCCTTCCCCCCCGTCTCTCTCTGGGTCCCCCCCCTCTGGGTCCTCTCTCCTCTCTCTGGGTCCCCCCTCCGTCCCCGTCTCTCTCTCTGTCTGCCCCCCCCCCCCCCCCTAGGTGGAAGTGAAGCCATACGTCTTGGACGACCAGTTGTGTGATGAGTGTCAGGGAACTCGGTGCGGGGGCAAGTTTGCCCCTTTCTTCTGCGCCAACGTCACCTGTCTCCAGTATTACTGTGAATACTGCTGGGCGGCCATCCACTCACGCGCTGGTCGGGAGTTCCACAAGCCACTGGTCAAGGAGGGAGGGGACCGGCCTAGGCACATCTCCTTCCGCTGGAACTGAGAGGCAGAGGGGAGAGGGGGGAGTAGGAGTCGCAAAATCATTGTACAAATAAATGCACTTTTCTGTTGCTGGTTCCTTTTTAACTCTAATTTGGGAGAAAAAAAGAAGTTTATTTTTAAATTAATATTTTTTTTAAAGATGAGGAGATATGTCAAGAAAGGAAAAGAAAATGTGTATCCCATGTGTATCCCATGTGTATCCCATGTGTATCCCATGTGTATCCCATGTGTATCCCATGTGTATCCCATGTGTATCCCATGTGTATCCCATTCTCTTGACTTTCTTCAGTTGCTTTTATCTTTTATTAGAGCAGAATTTGAAAAGATTAGGCTTTCAATTGTCACCTTACTATCCAATTGGCGTGTCATTGACCATCAACTTCAAAGCAGTATGTTCAGTTCAAATTTTCATCCAATAGGCTACAGAGCAGATGTTCATCCAATAGGCTCCAGAGCAGATGTTCATCCAATAGGCTCCAGAGCAGATGTTAATAGCAAAGGTGTTGCTAAAGAAGAGTGCACTTATTTCTTTATTTTAGAGTGCAGAATATAAAGTCTCAGTAGTTAACCAAAGCTTAATCTCAATTGGTTTGAAAAAGAAACAAGTACAGAAACGTGGATTATTTCCCAGATCAGATGTTTGAATATTTTTTTTTGAGACCATGCTAATATTTGATGTTACTTGACAAGATCCATTTCACAACAGGCGTTCTGGTTTGATCTCCATTTTGACATGCAAAAACTAATACCTCAAGCTTAGCTGCTAATGTGATGAATAAGTTAAAGAAGGTAAGCTGGTATCCCTCTTCCCTTAAGACCACAATCAAAGGGAAACGGCTTCAGCAAAAAGACACATTTTTATAGACGCTGCTTTGTCACTTCTTTATTTTTGTAATCTGACCCAAGGTTGTACTAAGAATGAACATAGCATTTTATTGGGGAATGTATGGCATTGTAGGTCCCTGAGACCCTCAGCGCTGGCCCGTATAGAGATAAGTGACCCCCCCCCCCTCTGTGTCTGAGGCCATGCTAGCTAGGAGAGGAGAGGCTAATGCCTAGTTGTCATCAGGGCTGCACGTGAGCAGAAAGCCCTGCTTTTCGTGTAATATTATTATTATTATTGCGTTGGTGCAAATCTCCTAATCCTTTATTCACAACCGTATTCTGTTTTTAACCCCCCTCAAAAAGAGAAATGAATTACAAAAGCCAGGCTTGTCATCAACACATTTCCATCTAGAGGAGGATGCAGTTATTAGACCTGCAGACCTCTCTTCCTGTGCCAGCCCAGCTAACTCAGCCAGTGTTCTAAGCATAAATGAAGATAGTCCATGCGATGTGCTCTACTACGTACGTCCCACAATGCAGTTCACTCACTCAAACAAGACTGCAATAAAGAGGTTATACCTAGATGCTTTAGGGAACCAAAGTCACCTGTGCAGTAGTGCAGTAATACAGTATTTCATTTCAGTTTTTCTGAGTTCATTATTCTTTTACTATTTTTCTTACGAAGACCAGATGGACTACAGCAAACCAAAGATTGGCCTTGAATAGATAACAGTGCAGTCAAAATCCAGGAAAACACTAGTGAAAACAACTGGATTTATTCAGTTTACAGACACCCAGGCTTTTTCACCAGTCAATCCTCTCATTTCCAAAGGTCAAAATAGAGATGTTTGTTGCTAGGCAGTTGTGTAACGTGAATAGGTCTGCAACAGGTTTGGGGAAATGAACACAAAAAGCTAAACAAAGGCTCACATTTGGTTTGGTTATTATAGTCATACAGTATCTGAATCTACTAGAGTTTTAATATGTCAGGGAGGGAGTGCTGAAATAGAATTTAACACACTAGTGAAAACCGTATCCTTGTGTTGTCTTGCTGGTGTTCTACTGCACCATGACTTTAGCTTGCTGGTGTTCTACTGCACCAGTTCTGCACCAAGACTTTAGCTTGCTGGTGTTCTACTGCACCATGACTTTAGCTTGCTGGTGTTCTACTGCACCATGACTTTAGCTTGCTGGTGTTCTACTGCACCAGTTCTGCACCAAGACTTTAGCTTGCTGGTGTTCTACTGCACCAGTTCTGCACCATGACTTTAGCTTGCTGGTGTTCTACTGCACCATGACTTTAGCTTGCTGGTGTTCTACTGCACCAGTTCTGCACCAAGACTTTAGCTTGCTGGTGTTCTACTGCACCAGTTCTGCACCATGACTTTAGCTTGCTGGTGTTCTACTGCACCATGACTTTAGCTTGCTGGTGTTCTACTGCACCAGTTCTGCACCAAGACTTTAGCTTGCTGGTGTTCTACTGCACCAGTTCTGCACCATGACTTTAGCTTGCTGGTGTTCTACTGCACCATGACTTTAGCTGGCTGGTGTTCAACTGCACCATGACTTTAGCTTGCTGGTGTTCTACTGCACCATGACTTTAGCTTGCTGGTGTTCTACTGCACCAGTTCTGCACCAGGACTTTAGCTTGCTGGTGTTCTAATGTACCAGTTCTGCACCAGGACTTTAGCTTGCTGGTGTTCTACTGCACCAGGACTTTAGCTTGCTGGTGTTCTACTGCACCAGTTCTGCACCAGGACTTTAGCTTGCTGGTGTTCTACTGCACCAGGACTTTAGCTTGCTGGTGTTCTACTGCACTAGGACTTTAGCTTGCTGGTGTTCTACTGCACCAGTTCTGCACCAGGACTTTAGCTTGCTGGTGTTCTAATGTACCAGTTCTGCACCAGGACTTTAGCTTGCTGGTGTTCTACTGCACCAGTTCTGCACCAGGACTTTAGCTTGCTGGTATTCTACTGCACCATTTCTGCACCAGTACTTTAGCTTGCTGGTATTCTACTGCACCATTTCTGCACCAGTACTTTAGCTTGCTGGTGTTCTACTGCACCAGGACTTTAGCTTGCTGGTGTTCTACTGCACCAGTTCTGCACCAGGACTTTAGCTTGCTGGTGTTCTACTGCACCATGACTTTAGCTTGCTGGTGTTCTACTGCACCAGTTCTGCACCAGGACTTTAGCTTGCTGGTGTTCTTCTGCAACATGACTTTAGCTTGCTGGTGTTCTACTGCACCAGTTATGCACCATGACTTTAGCTTGCTGGTGTTCTACTGCACCATGACTTTAGCTTGCTGGTGTTCTACTGCACCAGTTCTGCACCAGGACTTTAGCTTGCTGGTGTTCTTCTGCAACATGACTTTAGCTTGCTGGTGTTCTACTGCACCAGTTATGCACCATGACTTTAGCTTGCTGGTGTTCTACTGCACAAGGACTTTAGCTTGCTGGTGTTCTACTGCACCAGTTCTGCACCAGGAGCTTAGCTTGCTGGTGTTCTACTGCACCAGTTCTGCACCATGACTTTAGCTTGCTGGTGTTCTTCTGCACCATGACTTTAGCTTGCTGGTGTGCTACTGCACCAGGACTTCAGCTTGCTGGTGTTCTACTGCACCAGTTCTGCACCAGGACTTTAGCTTGCTGGTGTTCTTCTGCACCATGACTTTAGCTTGCTGGTGTGGTGGATAAACATTTTAGGAGTTAAACACTTTTTGAAGAATTTGCTGTTAATGAGAGAAAAAAAGATTATTTTATACATGGCCTGCTGATTTTTGGTACAGTGTTTTCTAGCTAAATTATTTTGTCATGCACATATAAACATTTTATGCACTACTTTTCTAAATATTTCTTTTTTCTTCCCAACAGTCATTTTAGGCACATTTTTCACAAATGGGGAAAACTCCTTTTTGCAATACCTCAATTTTTCACATTGTGAAAGGTAGCTTTTGTACTTTTGTTACTGAGAGATCTGCATATATGGATACTTTTCATTTAACGAAAAAAATGTAGTGATTTCGATATATATTATTTTCAGTTATGCTTTTTTCTACATTTCAGTGCTGAGGAATCTTCACAACCAAGTAGCGTGCGTGCATTGACGCGACTTCCGAAACGGCAGAGGAACGATCAGTGTACTGCTTAAAGGTCTTAGACCTTATACACTAGATGTTTCACAAAAATCAGATCTTAACAGCATGGCGAGGACAAAGTTGTCATTTAAAATTTTAATGTTATTGTTTAAAAAAAAATGGCTATCCTAGTTGGGGAAAATGGTAACTTCTCTTTTTGGTTTCCTCTCCATAGCTGGAATATAACTATTATAAGGATAATGCAAATTATGGTTCTTGCTTCGGCTGGATCTCGTATCACAAGAATGGATGTTTGGTGTTTAGATATTTTAACATTTGAAAATATATATTCTTGAACTTGCCAACTAGCTCCTATTGTAATCCTTAGCATGCATGACGAAAAAAAGATAAGTACATGAATTAGCTATTGAATTTGATTGTTGTGGTTGTGCACCAGATGTTTCTCAACTTTAATTTGTTAAGGACACCCCCACACCTCACTTCTCTCCCACGTGTTGATATCTTTGCCTTCTCCATACTCAGACCTCTGCAGGATGCAAAGAAAAAAATATGAGAAAATAAGAAAAAAAACTAACTCTAAAATCTATTTTAGCAGTGGAGGACTTGAGCATCTTATAGGACACTGTTGAAAAGACTTGTTAACTCATCTCCACTGTCTGTTGAGGTAATTCAACCGTTTTGGAAGAAGGGGAACTTTAAGACTTGAATGTGGTAAATGTTGCAAGTTAACTTCGAGTTGTTATGTGCAATACATTTTATTTTATTTTTTTCCAGATAAAGACTCTTTGCAATGTAATTCTTTAATGCCATTTTTAATTGCAGACATTTAAAGAAGACGTTAATATGTTTTTCAGTCATTTTCTACTGTTATTGTAATCCTTTTCATGCTGGTGTTTGTAAAAAAGAAAAAGAAATCAAACTATTTGTACTAATATAAATAATTGAAGTTATTTTTAAAACATTAAAGGTTTTGTGCTCATTTGTTTATTTCAAGCTACTGTGATTGCATTGTAATTATTAGGTCAATAATGTATTTAGCTGTTTATTGGTATATTTTTAATTGGAATGTATAATTTTTATAATTTTGATCAGATTTTTGTTATATTTTTGAGGTGAAGCTTTTAAAGTGTCTAGTTTTTACTAATTGCTATATTGTGCTCCACAATATATGATTAACATTTTCTGAAGGAAAATAAATATTTAAATATTTGTCTGTTAATGATGTTACTTAATGGCAAAATTTCAATAGTTTTTAACTGTATGGGAAGGTTGTTGTATTTATTAATAGCATTTTTTACTTAAGATATCACCTTAATTTCTATTGTCATTTCACTTTATAAGTTCCTATTTTTGTATTTTCCTTTCTAATTAAGTTATGTAATACAAAATGTCCATATTTCTAGGAGTTGGTCTGTAGCAGTGCTAGTGAAACGAAAAATACAATTCTGTTATTTAATTGTTTGCAGCCAACTATTTATAACAGTGCATCATTTTGAAATATTTGTAATGTGAAATGTTGAATGAATAAAACTTAACTGTGATAAGGCCCATTGTCTGTTTATTTTGGTCTGGATTGTAACAGTCCGTTTTCTGTAGCGGTCTATCGGTTGCTGCTTTCACAAAGCTAGGCAGCAGCCATTGTTGGGCCCTGGCTCATAAAACCTCCAAATGAATTCAGATATCTTTACTACATACAAGCCAATAAGGTCACGATGAGTTCTGTACGTTAGGCTGTGTGTGAGAAAGAGCGTGAGACAGGGAGTTGAAATGCTGACCACAAGCAGCTTTCGATAATGTCGGTATCAAAGTAACTATTTATATTTTATGAGCATTTATTTTGCAACCATTGATTATTTCCTTGTCCAGACTACGAAGTCATTGTGTTTGTATGCCAGCTGTTACTCTGATCTTTTCAAAGACTTAGAATGTCACTATAATGCTATGGTCATCCTTGCGTATCCTTGGTCATCCTACACAAGCCATAGCTGATTAGCTGATGAAGCCAGTCAATGTAAAATAGATGCATCATGGATGCCAGGTTATTGATAATACTGCAGCAATTCCATTGGATAATGAGGTGTGATTAGTGTGTCTACAAACACAGGAAGTAATCACCTTCCTCAGACTCAGCAGCTCCACCTGCCTGCTGACTGGTACATTACCAATATAAAGTATGAAACCTTGTTGCACTACTTAGAATCCACTTTTCTGTGGTCTTCTAATAATCTGTCCAACCTGAAAAGAAAACCATTAGCTCACTACCTTTTGGGACCTTGCGTGCCTTAGGTAGCAGCACTCACATTGCATGAGTAGGCTAAAGTGTAAACCATATTCCTTCAATGTAGGCAAAACCATCTCATCCTAGTAGAGGAGAGTGGGGTATGTTGAGACGTTTTTTACATTCAGCATCACTACGTCAAGGGGATTATAGTATTCTAACAAAGATATCTACATATATTCAGAATGTTGTATATTCCTGGATGTAATCAGAATTAATGTAAACGTAAAAGTTTTGAAAACATAGCTTGTCGAAAGAAAAAGTGGTCGCTTGACACAACTTACCCCGGGTTTGGGGTAAGTTGAGAACAGAGACAGAGTACTTTACTTATTGTGTACATAATTTTGCTGCTACCATCTCATAACTGAAAATAACTTCTGGACATCAGAAAATCGATTACTCACTCGCGGACTAGAATAAACTTTTTCCTTTAACGAGTCTGATGAGAAGGATGTCCTGATTTCACTGGAACAGGCCCAGATCCACACCTTTTGCGTGAAGAAAAGGGGACACAGATCAGGGATCCTTCTGAGAGTCCGGAGGTGAGTGAATAAACTCCCAATGCCTTTCATTCTCCTTGCTAACGTGCAATCGTTAGAAAATAAAATTGTTGACGACTATTAAGATTATCCTAACAACGGGACATTAAAAACTGTAACATCTTATGTTTCACTGACACATGGCTGAACGAAGAAACGGACAATATAGAGCTGGCGGGATTTTCCATGCACAGGCAGAACAGAGACGCTACCTCTGGAAAGACGAAGGGTGTGGGTGTGTGTCTTTTTGTCGATAACATCTGGTGTGCGACGTCTAATATTAAAGAAGTCTCAAGGTATTGCTCGCCTGAGGTAGAGTACCTTATGATGTCGACCACACTATTTACCAAGAGAGTTCTCATCTGTATTATTCGTGACCATCTATTTACCACCACAAAGCGAAGCTGGCACTAAGACAGCTCTCAACCAACTCTATAAGGCCATAAGCAAAGAAGAAAATGCTCACTCAGAAGCGGCGCTCCTAGTGTCCGGGTACTTTAACGCAGGCAAACTTAAATCAGTTTTACCAAATTTTTACCAGCATGTCACATGTGCAACCAGGGGGGAAAAAGTCCTAGACCATCCTTTACTCCACACACAGACATACAAAGCTCTCCCCCGCCCTCCATTCGGCAAATTTGACCAAAATTCTATCCTCCTGATTCCTGCTTACAAGCAAAAACTAAAGCAGGAAATACCTGTGACTCACTCAATACGGAAGTGGTCAGATGAAGCAGATGCTATGCTACAGGACTGTTTTGCTAGCATTGACTGGAATATGTTCCGGGATTCCTCCAATGGCATTGTGGAATACACCACCTCAGTTATCGGCTTCATCAATAAGTGCATCGATGACCTCGTCCCCACAGTGACTGTACGTACATATCCCAACTAGAAGCCATAGATTACAGGCAACATCCACATCGAGCTAAAGGCTAGACAGAGATGGCCGCCTCGCTTCGCGTTCCTAGGAAACTATGCCGTTTTTTTTTAGGTGTTATTTCTTACATTAGTACCCCAGGTCATCTTAGGGTTCATTACATACAGCCGAGAAGAACTTCTGAATATAAGATCAGCGTCAACTCACCATCAGTACGACCAAGAATATGTTTTCCGCGACGCGGATCCTGTGTTCTTCCTTACAAACAGGACAACGGAATGGATCGCATGCAGCGACCCAAGAAAACGACTCTGAAAAAGAGGGAAACGAGGCGGTCTTCTGGTCAGACTCCGAAAAAGGGCACATCGCGCACCACTCCCCAGCATTCTTCTTGCCAATATCCAGTCTCTTGACAACAAGGTTGACGAAATCCGAGCAAGGGTGGCATTCCAGAGGGACATCAGAGACTGCAACGTTCTCTGCTTCACGGAAACATGGCTCACTGGAGAGACGCTATCCGATGCGGTGCAGCCAACTGGTTTCTCCACGCATCGCACCGACAGAAACAAACATCTTTCTGGTAAGAAGAGTGGCGGGGGCATATGCCTCATGACTAACAAGACATGGTGTGATGAAGGAAACATACAGGAACTCAAATCCTTCTGTTCACCTGATTTAGAATTCCTCACAATCAAATGTAGACCGCATTATCTTCCAAGAGAATTCTCTTCGATTATAATCACAGCCGTATATATCCCCCCCCAAGCAGACACATCGATGGCTCTGAACGAACTTTATTTAACTCTTTGCAAACTGGAAACCATTTATCCGGAGGCTGCATTCATTGTAGCTGGGGATTTTAACAAAGCTAATCTGAAAACAAGACTCGATTGCGCAACCAGGGGTGGTAAAACCTTGGATCATTGTTACTCTAACTTCCGCGACGCATATAAGGCCCTGCCCCGCCCCCCTTTCGGAAAAGCTGACCACGACTAAATTTTGCTGATCCCTGCCTACAGGCAGAAACTAAAACAAGAGGCTCCCACACTGAGGTCTGTCCAACGCTGGTCAGACCAAGCTGACTCCACACTCCAAGACTGCTTCCATCACGGGGACTGGGACATGTTTCGTATTGCGTCAGATAAAAATATTGATGAATACGCTGATTCGGTGTGCGAGTTCATTAGAACGTGCGTCGAAGATGTCGTTCCCATAGCAACGATAAAAACATTCCCTAACCAGAAACCGTGGATTGATGGCAGCATTCGCGTGAAACTGAAAGCGCGAACCACTGCTTTTAATCAGGGCAAGGTGACCGGAAACATGACAGAATATAAACAATGCAGC
Organism: Oncorhynchus gorbuscha; assembly: GCF_021184085.1. NCBI lineage: Eukaryota > Metazoa > Chordata > Actinopteri > Salmoniformes > Salmonidae > Oncorhynchus > Oncorhynchus gorbuscha. The sequence continues at coordinate 100,435,777 of NC_060174.1, read as the reverse complement.
TATTTCCTCCGCAAGGCTATTAAACAAGCTAAGCGTCAGTACAGAGACAAAGTGGAATCTCAATTCAATGGCTCAGACACAAGAGGCATGTGGCAGGGTCTACAGTCAATCACGGACTACAAAAAGAAACCCAGCCCAGTCACGGACCAGGATGTTTTGCTCCCAGGCAGACTAAATAACTTTTTTTGCCCGCTTTGAGGACAATACAGTGCCACTGACACGGCCTGCAACGAAAACATGCGGTCTCTCCTTCACTGCAGCCGAGGTGAGTAAGACATTTAAACGTGTTAACCCTCGCAAGGCTGAAGGCCCAGACGGCATCCCCAGCCGCGCCCTCAGAGCATGCGCAGACCAGCTGGCCGGTGTGTTTACGGACATATTCATTCAATCCCTATACCAGTCTGCTGTTCCCACATGCTTCAAGAGGGCCACCATTGTTCCTGTTCCCAAGAAAGCTAAGGTAACTGAGCTAAACGACTACCGCGCCGTAGCACTCACTTCCGTCATTGTGAAGTGCTTTGAGAGACTAGTCAAGGACCATATCACCTCCACCCTACCTGACACCCTAGACCCACTCCAATTTGCTTACGCTCAAATAGGTCCACAGACGATGCAATCTCAACCACACTGCACACTGCCCTAACCCACCTGGACAAGAGGAATACCTATGTGAGAATGCTGTTCATCGACTACAGCTCGGCATTCAACACCATAGTACCCTCCAAGCTCGTCATCAAGCTCGAGACCCTGGGTCTCGACCCCGCCCTGTGCAACTGGGTACTGGACTTCCTGACGGGCCGCCCCCAGGTAGTGAGGGTAGGCAACAACATCTCCTTCCCGCTGATCCTCAACACGGGGGCCCCACAAGGGTGCGTTCTGAGCCCTCTCCTGTACTCCCTGTTCACCCACGACTGCGTGGCCACGCACGCCTCCAACTCAATCATCAAGTTTGCGGACGACACAACAGTGGTAGGCTTGATTACCAACAACGACGAGATGGCCTACGGGGAGGAGGTGAGGGCCCTCGGAGTGTGGTGTCAGGAAAATAACCTCACACTCAACGTCAACAAAACTAAGGAGATGATTGTGGACTTCAGGAAACAGCAGAGGGAACACCCCCCTATCCACATCGATGGAACAGTAGTGGAGAGGGTAGCAAGTTTTAAGTTCCTCGGCATACACATTACAGACAAACTGAATTGGTCCACTCACACTGACAGCGTCGTGAAGAAGGCGCAGCAGCGCCTCTTCAACCTCAGGAGGCTGAAGAAATTTGGCTTGTCACCAAAAGCACTCACAAACTTCTACAGATGCACAATCGAGAGCATCCTGGCGGGCTGTATCACCGCCTGGTACGGCAACTGCTCCGCCCTCAACCGTAAGGCTCTCCAGAGGGTAGTGAGGTCTGCACAACGCATCACCGGGGGCAAACTACCTGCCCTCCAGGACACCTACACCACCCGATGTTACAGGAAGGCCATAAAGATCATCAAGGACATCAACCACCCGAACCACTGCCTGTTCACCCCGTTATCATCCAGAAGGCGAGGTCAGTACAGGTGCATCAAAGCTGGGACCGAGAGACTGAAAAACAGCTTCTATCTCAAGGCCATCAGACTGTTAAACTGCCACCACTAACATTGAGTGGCTGCTGCCAACACACTGTGTCATGTTTTGTCATATATTGTCTTGTCATTATGCTTTCCCTTCTGTTCGTTTCCCCCTGCTGGTCTTATTAGGTTCGTTCCCTTTTTCTATCCCTCTCTCTCCCCCTCCCTCTCTCTCTTCTCTCTATCGTTCCGTTCCTGCTCCCAGCTGTTCCTATTCCCCTAATCAATCATTTAGTCTTCCCACACCTGTTCCCGATCCTTTTCCCTGATTAGAGTCCCTATTTCTCTCCTTGTTTTCCGTTCCTGCCCTGTCGGATCCTTATCTATTGTTCACCGTGCTGTGTTTGTGTATCGCCCAGTCGTGTCGTGTTTCCCTCAGATGCTGCGTGGTGAGCAGGTGTCTGAGTCTGCTAGGTTCAAGTGCCTTCCCGAGGCAACCTGCTGTTCAAGATCAAGTCTCCAGTCTGTTCTCGTCTTTACGAGTAGTATTATGCCTTTTGTTTTGTAAAGTATCTTTACTGGATTAAAAACTCTGTTTTCGCCAAGTCGCTTTTGGGTCCTCATTCACCTGCATAACAGAAGGATCCGACCAAGGAATGGACCCAGCGACTACAGATGCTCGTAACACTGCCGTCGAGATCCAAGGAGCCATGCTCGGCAGACACGAGCAGGAATTGTCTGCTGCTCGCCATGCCGTGGAGAACCTGGCCGCTCAGGTTTCCGACCTCTCTGGACAGTTCCAGAGTCTTCGTCTCGTGCCACCTGTTACTTCCTGGCCTGCCGAGCCTCCGGAACCTAGGGTTAATAACCCACCTTGCTACTCCGGGCAGCCCACGGAGTGCCGCTCCTTTCTCACCCAGTGTGATATTGTGTTCTCTCTCCAACCCAACACATACTCTAGCGAGAGAGCTCGGGTTGCTTACGTCATTTCACTCCTTACTGGCCGGGCTCGAGAGTGGGGCACAGCTATCTGGGAGGCAAGGGCTGATTGTTCTAACAATTACCAGAACTTTAAAGAGGAGATGATTCGGGTTTTTGACCGTTCAGTTTTTGGTGGGGAGGCTTCTAGGGCCCTGGCTTCCCTATGCCAAGGTGATCGATCCATAACGGATTACTCTATAGAGTTTCGCACTCTTGCTGCCTCTAGTGACTGGAACGAGCCGGCGCTGCTCGCTCGTTTTCTGGAGGGACTCCACGCAGTGGTCAAAGATGAGATTCTCTCTCGGGAGGTTCCTTCCAGTGTGGACTCTTTGATTGCTCTCGCCATCCGCATAGAACGACGGGTAGATCTTCGTCACCAAGCTCGTGGAAGAGAGCTCGCGTCAACGGTGTTTCCCTGCTCCGCATCGCAACCATCTCCCTCCTCTGGCTCAGAGACTGAGCCCATGCAGCTGGGAGGTATTCGCATCTCGACCAAGGAGAGGGAACGGAGGATCACCAACCGCCTGTGCCTCTATTGCGGATTTGATGGACATTTTGTCAATTCATGTCCAGTTAAAGGCCAGAGCTCATCAGTAAGCGGAGGGCTACTGGTGAGCGCTACTACTCAGGTCTCTTCATCTAGATCCTGTACTACTATGTCGGTCCATCTACGCTGGACCGGTTCGGGTGCTACATGCAGTGCCTTGATTGACTCTGGGGCTGAGGGTTGTTTCATGGACGAAGCATGGGCTCGGAAACATGACATTCCTTTCAGACAGTTAGACAAGCCTACGCCCATGTTTGCCTTAGATGGTAGTCATCTTCCCAGTATCAGATTTGAGACACTACCTTTAACTCTCACAGTATCTGGTAACCACAGTGAGACTATTTCTTTTTTGATTTTTCGTTCACCTTTTACACCTGTTGTTTTGGGTCATCCCTGGCTAGTATGTCATAATCCTTCTATTAATTGGTCTAGTAATTCTATCCTTTCCTGGAACGTTTCTTGTCATGTGAAGTGTTTAATGTCTGCTATTTCTCCTGTTTGTTCTGTCCCCTCTTCTCAGGAGGAACCTGGTGATTTGACAGGAGTGCCGGAGGAATATCATGGTCTGCGCACGGTCTTCAGTCGGTCCAGAACCAACTCCCTTCCTCCTCACCGGTCGTATGATTGTTGTTCTGATCTCTTTAAGAAGCGTTTTGCATCCGCTCCTATCCTTGTTGCACCTGACGTCACTAAACAGTTTATTGTTGAGGTTGACGCGTCGGGGGTGGGCGTGGGAGCCATTCTGTCCCAGCGCTCCGATACTGACGATGGGGTCCACCCTTGTGCGTATTTTTCTGCTTCTGCTCCTGGTCTTGCTGGGTCTCAGTCTGTTCCCTGCCATCGCATCTCTCCTGTTCTTGTTCCTGCCCTTGCTGTGTCTCAGTCTGTCCCTAGTTGTTACTCTCTCCTGGCCTGTTTGGTCCTGTTTGCTCTAAAGTTTTCAGTTCTCTACCCGTGTCTCATTTTTTTTTTTAGAGTAGTACCCTAGTTTCCCTTTTTTTTCGTTTTTCCGTTACGGTCCTGAGGAGAGGAGTTGGGTTCTTTCTCGGGACGTGCTGGACCGTTTGATCTATGATTTCCTCCGTTGCCGCCAGTGTTCCTCCTCGAGAGCGCCAGGAGGCGCTCGGTGAGTGGGGGGGTACTGTCATGTTTTGTCATATATTGTCTTGTCATTATGCTTTCCCTTCTGTTCGTTTCCCCCTGCTGGTCTTATTAGGTTCGTTCCCTTTTTCTATCCCTCTCTCTCCCCCTCCCTCTCTCTCTTCTCTCTATCGTTCCGTTCCTGCTCCCAGCTGTTCCTATTCCCCTAATCAATCATTTAGTCTTCCCACACCTGTTCCCGATCCTTTTCCCTGATTAGAGTCCCTATTTCTCTCCTTGTTTTCCGTTCCTGCCCTGTCGGATCCTTATCTATTGTTCACCGTGCTGTGTTTGTGTATCGCCCAGTCGTGTCGTGTTTCCCTCAGATGCTGCGTGGTGAGCAGGTGTCTGAGTCTGCTAGGTTCAAGTGCCTTCCCGAGGCAACCTGCTGTTCAAGATCAAGTCTCCAGTCTGTTCTCGTCTTTACGAGTAGTATTATGCCTTTTGTTTTGTAAAGTATCTTTACTGGATTAAAAACTCTGTTTTCGCCAAGTCGCTTTTGGGTCCTCATTCACCTGCATAACACACTGTCATTGACACTGACCCAACTCCAGCCACTTTAGTAATGGGAATTGATGGGAAATGATGTAAATATATCACTAGCCACTTTAAACAATGCTACCTTATATAATGTTACTTACCCTACATTATTCATCTCATATGCATACGTATATACTGTACTCTACATCATCGACTGCATCCTTATGTAATACATGTATCACTAGCCACTTTAACTATGCCACTTTGTTTACTTTGTCTACATACTCATCTCATATGTATATACTGTACTCAATACCATCTACTGTATGCTGCTCTGTACCATCACTCATTCATATATCCTTATGTACATATTCTGTATCCCCTTCCACTGTGTATAAGACAGTAGTTTTGGAATTGTTAGTAAGATTACTTGTTGGTTATCACTGCATTGTCGGAACTAGAAGCACAAGCATTTCGCTACACTCGCATTAACATCTGCTAACCATGTGTATGTGACAAATAAAATTTGATTTTGATTTGATTTGATTTGATTTAGAGCTGACGCTTTCAAGGAGCGGGAGACTAATCCGGATGCTTATAAGAAATCCCGCTATGCCCTCAGACGAACCATCAAACAAGCAAAGCGTCAATATAAGATTAAGATAGAATCCTACTACATCGGCTATGACGCTCGTCGGATATGGCAGCGCTTGAAAACTATTACTGACTACAGAGGGAAACTCAGACGCGAGCTGCCCAGTGACACGAGCCTACCAGACAAGCTAAATGGCTTGTATGCTCGCTTCGAGGCAAGCCACCCTGAAGCATGCACGAGAGCAGCAGCTGTTCTGGATGACCGTGTGATAACGCTCTAGGTAGCCGATGTGAACGAAACCTTTAAACAAATCAACATTCACAAAGCCGCTGGGTCAGACGGAATACCAGGACATGTACTCAAAGCACACGTGGACCAACTGTCAAGTGTCTTCATTGACATTTTCAACCTCTCCCTGACCGAGTCTGTAATACCTACATGTTTCAAACAGACCACCATAGTCCCTGTGCCCAAGGAAGAGAAGATAACCTGCCTAAAGGATTACCGCCCTGTTGCACTCACGCCGGTAGCCAGGAAGTGCTTTTAAAGGTTGGTCATGATTCACATCAGCAGGATCCTCCTGGACATGCTAGACCCACTCCAATTCGCATATACCGCCCAAACAGATCCACAGATGACGCAATCTCAATCGCACGCCACACCGCCCTTTCCCACCTGGACTAAAGGAACACCTATGTTGAGGATGCAACTGCATCCTGGACTTCCTAACAGGCCGCCTACAGGTGGTAAGAGCAGGCAACAACACGTCTTCCATGCTGATCCTCAACACTGGGGCACCTCAGGGGTGTGTACTTAGTCCCCTCCTGTAGTTTCTGTTCACCCACGACTGCATGGCCAAACACGACTCCAACACCATCATTAAGTTTGCCTACGACACAACAGTGGTAGGCCTGATCACCGACAACGATGAGACGGCCTATAGGGAGGAAGTCAGAGAACTTGCAGTGTGGTGCCAGGACAACAACCTCTCCCTCAATGTGAGCAAGACAAAGGAGCTGATCATGGACTACAGGAAAAGGCGGGCCGAAAAAGCCCCCATTAACATCAACTGGGCTGTAGTGGAGCGGGTTGAGAGTTTCAAGTTCCTTGGTGTCTACATCACCATCACCATCATGGTCCAAACATACAAAGACAGTCGTGAAGAGGGCACGACAAAAACCTTTTCCCCCGCAGGACACTGAAATGATTTGGCATGGGTCCCCAGATCCTCAATAGGTTCTACAGCTGCACCATCGAGAGCTTCCTGACCGGTTGCATCACCGCCTGGTATGGCAACTGCTCGGCATCTGACCTTAAGGTGCTACAGAGGGTAGTGCGAACGGCCCAGTACATCACTTTTGCCAAGCGTCTTGCCATCCAGGACCTATATAATAGGCGGTGTCAGAGGAAAGCCCATAAAATTGTCAGAGACTCCAGTCACCCAAGTTATAAACTGTTTTCTCTGCTACCGCACGGTGAGCGGTACCGGAGTGCCAACTCTAGGACCACATGGCTCCTCAATAGCTTCTACCCACAAGCCATTAGACTGCTGAACAATTCAGAAAAATTGCCACCGGACAATGTACATTGACCCCCTCCCTCTTGTACACTGCTGATACTTGCTGTTTGTTATCTATGCATAGTCACTTCGCCCCCACCTACATGTACAGGTTACCTAGCCTGTTCCCCTGCACACTGACTCGGTACCGGTGCCTCGTTATTGTTATTCTGATTGTATTAGTTTTGATTATTACTTTTTATTTAGTCTACTTGGTAAATATGTTCTTCCTCTTGAACTGCACTGTTGGTTAAGGGCTTGTAAGTAAGCATTTCACGGTAAAGTCTAAACATGTTGTATTCGGCACATGTGGCAAATAACATTTGATTTGGTTTAATTTTATCACTTACCCTTCCATTTCTTGACCAATTGTCCAGGACAAGGATGTTGTTTTGATGTGCCAATTCGTAGGCAAGATCTCTGGATTTGAGGCTACTAAAGCCCATGAAACTGGTCTGTAAGATTCTTGATATGTTAATCAAGCTGAGACTCCATGTCATCAGATAGGACCTGGTGTGTCTCTGCTACTCTGTAATAGCCTCTCTTTATCAAGCTGAGACTCCATGTCATCAGATAAGACCTGGTGTGTCTCTGCTACTCTGTCATAGCCTCTCTTTATCAAGCTGAGACTCCATGTCATCAGATAGGACCTGGTGTGTCTCTGCTACTCTGTCATAGCCTCTCTTTATCAAGCTGAGACTCCATGTCATCAGATAAGACCTGGTGTGTCTCTGCTACTCTGTCATAGCCTCTCTTTATCAAGCTGAGACTCCATGTCATCAGATAGGACCTGGTGTGTCTCTGCTACTCTATCATAGCCTCTCTTTATCAAGCTGAGACTCCATGTCATCAGATAAGACCTGGTGTGTCTCTGCTACTCTGTCATAGCCTCTCTTTATCAAGCTCAGACTCCATGTCATCAGATAAGACCTGGTGTGTCTCTGCTACTCTGTCATAGCCTCTCTTTATCAAGCTCAGACTCCATGTCATCAGATAGGACCTGGTGTGTCTCTGCTACTCTGTCATAGCCTCTCTTTATCAAGCTCAGACTCCATGTCATCAGATAGGACCTGGTGTGTCTCTGCTACTCTGTCATAGCCTCTCTTTATCAAGCTCAGACTCCATGTCATCAGATAGGACCTGGTGTGTCTCTGCTACTCTGTCATAGCCTCTCTTTATCAAGCTCAGACTCCATGTCATCAGATAGGACCTGGTGTGTCTCTGCTACTCTGTCATAGCCTCTCTTTATCAAGCTGAGACTCCATGTCATCAGATAGGACCTGGTGTGTCTCTGCTACTCTATCATAGCCTCTCTTTATCAAGCTCAGACTCCATGTCATCAGATAGGACCTGGTGTGTCTCTGCTACTCTGTCATAGCCTCTCTTTCACACAGATACATGTTATTAGTCTTTTTTGTTAATGTACCTCTTCAGTGTCATTCAGTCTATTCATTTCATCCCTTGCTGCTGTTCATATGGACTTCATCCCTTCTCTCACTTCCTTGTCTTCTTTCTCAAGAACCTCAAGGGGGGGGGCTAGACCCCTGCTTGTTTTACTTTTAATACACGATGTAACAATACAAATGCACTATGACATATTACATTTAGTCTGTTTTATGGTTAATATGCATATAATCTTTGCAATCATCACTTGAATGGGGTATGGTGGTGATTGGCTCAATTTAACCCAAGGCAAACATTTTGACTATATGAGCCCACACAGCTACAAAGATGTACTGTCATGTAGTTTTAGGATCTCATATTGTAGCTTTCAGAGACCCCAGCAGATGCATAAAATTCTTAAAACAATCGACTTTGGTTTAGAAACAAGCATCATGAAACCTTTAACACAATAAATTCATTTGACTTTGTGAAAATCATTTTTTTTAACCTAACTTGCTTACCACTTTTTTGTGTGTGGTTTCTTCATTTACAGACTCCATGAAATGATGACCTCTTTTTGTGTATGATTTCCTAGAAACAAGGGGTGGCTCAACTAACCCAACTCTCCCCTAGTGTTTTTCTTCAATGTAGACAAAATTATCTGATATCTAATTACCTTGCTATCATCCAAATAAGTCATGCAAGAGAAAAAGTTTTGGATGGCATTGCGTGGCTATCCCGCTGCAGGAAGTGTGCATAGAATATTAGTGACGCAAGGCTTGGATGAAAGACCCAGATGACATAACGCCTGTCTATCTCACAGGGGAGACAAAGGTTCTGCTGAGCCAATCCATTCTGCTACCGGATGCCTGCTTCTCTCTCTCTCTCTCTCTCTCTGCCTCTGTCGCAGTCAGTAACAAGGTCACAGAGAAATGGACGACTCTGTAAACACAGCTAGGTCGTGGTGTCTGGTAAAATGCATAGGAAGGCAAGGCCTCTGCCCTGGGCATGTTGTCTCAGTTAGAGCATTGATAAGAATCAGTACTCTAGGACAGGAATTGTACATCTTAGGTTATTGAACACTGTGTGTATCGTGTCTATCTGATCAGTCCTAAACTGGTGAAGAATTCAGTGCATTGGAAGTATTCAGACCACTGGGCTTTTTCCACATTTTCTTTTCTTACAGTCTTATTCTAAATGGATTCTGGATTAAATATGTTTTCCCCCCTCATCAATCTACACACAATACCCCATAATGACAAAGCAAAAACAGGTCTGGAGATCTGTCAGAGTGAACATTGGGTCCTCTGATTGCTCAGTTTGGCTGTGCAGCCAGCTCTCGAAAGAGTCTTGGTGGTTACAAACTTATTCTATTTAAGAATGATGGAGGCCACTGTGTTCTTGGGGACCTTCAAATCTACAGACACATTTTGATACCCTTCCCCAGATCTGTGCCTCGACACAATCCTGTCTTGGAGCTCTACGGATAATTCCTTCGACCTTATGGCTTGGTTTTTGCTCTGACATGCAGTGTCAACTGTGGGACCTTATGTAGTCCTTTTTCCTATACCCAAGAAGGTAAAGATAACTGAACTAAATGACTATTGCCCCGTAGCACTCATGTCTGTCATTGTGAGTGGCTTTGAGAGACTAGTCAAGGTTCATATCACCTCCACCTTACCTGCCACCCTAGACCCACTTCAGTTTGCATACCGCCCCAGCAGGTCCACAGACGATGCAGTTGCCATCACACTGCACACTGCCCTATACCATCTAGAAAAGAGGAATACCAATGCAAGAATGCTGTTCATTGACTATAGCTCAGCATTCAACACCATAGTACCCTCCAAGCTCATCATTAAGCTTGAGGACCTGGGTCTCAACACCGCCCTGTGCATTTGGGTCCTGGACTTTCTGACGGGCTGCACCCAGGTGGTGAAAGTAGGAAACAACATCTTCACTTTGCTGATCATCAACACTGGGGCTCCACAAGGGTGTATGCTCAGCCCTCTCCTGTACTCCCTGTTTACCCATGACTGTGTGGCCATGCACGCCTCCAACTCAATCATCAAGTGTGATGATGACACAACAGTAGTGGGCTTGATTACCAACAATGACGAGACAGCCTACAGGGAGGAGGTGAGGGCACTCAGAGTGTGATGTTAGGAAAACAACTTCTCACTCAGGAGATGAACGTGGACTTCAGAGGGAGCACCCCCCTATCCACATCGACTGGACAGTAGTGGGGAAGGTGGAAAGTTAAGTTCATCAGCGTACACATCACGGACAAACTGAAATGGTACACCCACACAGACAGTGTGGTGAAGAAGGTGGAACAGCGCCACTCCAACCTCAGGAGGCTGAAGAAATTTGGCTTGTCACCAAAAACCCTCACAAACTTTTACAGATGCACAATTTAGAGCATCCTGTCGGGCTGTATCCCCGCCTGGTACGACAACTGCACCGCCCTTAATCGTAAGGCTCTCAAGAGGGTTGTGCGGTCTGCACAACGCATCACCAGGGGCAAACTACCTGCCCTCCAGGACAACTATAGCACCTGATGTCACAGGAAGGCCAAAAAGATCATCAAGGACAACAACCACCTGAGCCACAGCCTGTTCACCCCGCTACCATCCAGAAGGCAAGGTCAGTACAGGTGCATCAAAGCTGGTCACTTTACTGCTGGGGCGGCAGGTAGCCCAGTGGTTAGAGCATTGGGTCAGTAACTCAAAGGTTTCTGGATTGAATCCCCGAGCTGATACGGTAAAAATCTGTCATTCTGAACAAGGCAGTTACCCCACTGTTCCGTGGGAGACTGTCATTGTTAATAAGAATTTGTTCTTAACTGACTAGTTAAATAAATGTAAATAAATATTAATAAATGGATCACTATTCACTTTAAATGATGTCACTTAATAATGTTTACATATCTTATATTACTCATCTCATCTTATACATGTCTAAAAACCTGTTTTTGCTTTGTCATTATGGGGTACTGAGTGTAGATTGATGAGGGAAATACAGTGGCTTACGAAAGTATTCACCCCCTTGGTATTTTTCCTATTTTGTTGTTTTACAACCTGGAATTAAAATATATTTTGTGGGGTTTGTTTAATTTGATTTATACAACATGCCTACCACTTTGAAGATGCAACATATTTTTTCTTGTGAAACAAACAAGAAATAAGAAAACTTGAGCGTGCATAACTTTTCACCCCCCCATGTCTCTATAAGCTTGGCACATCTAGCCACTGGGATTTTTGCCCATTCTTCAAGGAAAAACTGCTCCAGCTCCTTCAAGTTGGATGGGTTCCGCTGGTGTACAGCAATCTTTAAGTCATACTATAGATTCTCGACTGGACTGAAGTCTCGGCTTTTGACTAGGCCATTCCAAGACATTTAATGTTTTTCCCTTAAACCACTCAAGTGTTGCTTTAGCAGTATGCTTAGGGTCATTGTCCTGCTGGAAGGTGAACCTCCGTCCCAGTCTCAAATCTCTGGAAGACTGAAACAGGTTTCCCTCAAGAATTTCCCTGTATTTCCCTGTACACTTAGCGCCATCCATCATTCCTTCAATTCGGACCAGTTTCACCGTCCCTGCCGATGAAAAACAACCCCACAGCATGATGCTGCCACCACCATGCCTCACTGTGGGGATGTTGTTCTCGGGGTGATGGGAGGTGTTGGGTTTGTGCCAGACATAGCGTTTTCACTGATGGCCAAAAAGCTAAATTCTAGTCTCATCTGACCAGAGTACCTTCTTCCATATGTTTGGGGAGTCTCCCACATGCCTTTTGGCGAACACCAAACGTGTTTGCTTATTTTTTTCTTGAAGCAATGGCTTTTTTTTCTGGCCACTCTTCTGTAAAGCCCAGCTCTGTGGAGTGTACGACTTAAAGTGGTCCTATGGACAGATACTCCAATCTCCGTCTTTGTTGCCTCTCTGATTAATGCCCTCCTTGCCTGGTCCGTGAGTTTTGGTGGGTGGCCCTCTCTTGGCAGGTTTGTTGTAGTGCCATATTCTTTCTATTGTTTTTAAAATTGATTTCATGGCGCTCTGTGGGATGCTCAAAGTTTCTGATATTTTTTTATAACCCAACCCTGATCTGTACTTATCAACAGCTTTGTCCCTGTCCTGTTTGGAGAGCTCCTTGGTCTTCATAGTGCCGCTTACATAGTGGTGCCCTTTGCTTAGTGGTGTTGCAGACTCTGGGGCCTTTCAGCACAGGTGTATATATACTGAGATCATGTGACAGGTCACGTGACACTTAGATTGCACACAGGTGGACTTTATTTAACTAAGTATGTGACTCCTGAAGGTAATTGGTTGCACCAGATCTTATTTAGGGGCTTCATAGCAAAGCAGGTGAATACATATACACACCACTTTTCCTTTTTTTCCCCCCTTCAGATTCCTTTTTAACAAATAATTTTTTCCATTTCACTTCACCAATTTGGACTATTTTGTGTATGTCCATTACAAGAAATAAAAATAAATATAAATTACAGGTTGTAATGTAACGAAATAGGAAAAATGCCAAGGGGAATAAATATTTTTGCAAGGCACTGTACTTTCCGAATGCACTGTACATACAGACAGAAAAAACATACGCTAACATTTTCAATTATTTCAATTATTTAAGTTATAATATATATTATGATCAGGCAAGACAAGATATAAGTGCCTTTAAACATGTCTTATGCAATGTTCATATGATATCTGAGTGAGAGTGACTAAATCAATGGGGGACCCCTGGAGGTGATGGTGCCTAGGTAGCTTGGGTGCCCGGTCAGTAATTCGGCCATGATCATTAAAAGGTTTAGATAGCTGTCAAGACTAATGTTAGCTGACATGGGCTAATTGAGTTAACTTCAGCGACTGACATAACAAGACGAAAACTGCTGACACACTACCAAACTGCTGAGGCACTATGAAATTGTTAGTTGTGTGTCCTACTATCAATTTTGAACTAAACAGTACATTGAGTTGAGGCCAATGACTGTTGAAGTGGCCGTTTATGTCTAGAAACGGTACTGGCAATGTCCATTTTAATGTTATTTCTCCTCAGTTATACTTAACTGCTCCTCAATTCTACTTTCTAACCAAGTGGGAATGTGGTAATTACCAGTTGCGAAGTCGTAAATACGAGTTGTGTGCTTTCACGTTTTGGACTGGGAAATACCATCAAACATGGTGGTCATTAGAAGGTTTGTGAGTGTTTTGCTCTTTTTTTGGCCGATGAAAAGTATATCCAGAGCTGCTTTCACTTTCTAAATCAAAAGGAAGATGAACAGAATCAATAAACTACTGCTGATGACGCCGCCATGCTTAATGTATTTTTTGTTGACAAATAACGTTAGAGATGTGCAGGGGAGATCGGGGATGATAGATGGCGTTCAAGTGGATTTCCCCAGTCATATGCTGTTATTTACAAAATTACTAGATGATGTGAAGGCAGTTTTTATAGAGATGGCTATTTTTTATGCAGGGGGAGAGATACAGACATGCACCGTAAATGTTGGGCGGATTATTTACTGTAACCCGATTAGACTTTTTTTTATATAATCCGGGTTGATTACAGTTATTTATTAATTTAGCTATCCCGAAACATGTAATCCGTTACTACCCAACCCTGCCGCACAGTTATAGCGTCAAGTCCCTAGATGGCGATAAAGACTAATAAAATACATCTGAGTGAGGTTTGTGGTTTTATTCAAATCGGCCAAAACAAATGTGGGATTTCATTCAAAAATCCACCTAGTGGTGCCGTTTGCAAGTATAAAGTGAGGAGGCAGTGTTTGGGTTTGGGGGCTGGGCTGCCTATGTAATCTGCTAGTCTCTGCCTACTTTCTCGCATCAGCACCACCAAGCTTTGATTGCGTTTTAGCCCGGTCTGCCTGCATCTGCGTTCCTTGCCTCGCGTCTTAGATAATAGCCTACAAAACAGCAAACGAAGAAACGAAAAAGGATTTATAGACGTGTGTTCATCGTAAGTAGATGTTTTTATTTGACATATTCTGTTTTTGGACGCTAAGGACGCAGTAGTCTAGGCTAGGTTACTGCAGGTGTAGCCCTATGAACATAGCCCGATAACATAGTATTTATTTTGATGCCTGCTCCATGGCGTTGGAAAAGGTGATTTTCCACCTTTTTTAAATGTAGAATATATTAATTTTGATAAATGAGATGGGGGAAATGATATCTCAAGTTAGCCTGAACACCCACATATTTAATTTATCAAATATTTTGAATAATTAAACGGGGTTTCATAGCGTCTTATTACCCTGTTACAATATCTGATGTCATTATGAAGTTAAAGTTGAAATCCAATGCAGGTCATTTAAATGTTTAAATAAACTTGGTTGGATTAAATAACAAACGTATCGATTTGCGTGGTCAGTAGATGTTTTATTGTTTGATAAATGACACACGAACAATGAACTAACATAGTTTTTTTTTTTTTTACAGCATCTGCTTGACAAGTGTACTATTTTCTATTAGTAAAGATGGTTAAACTGGGGAGCAATCTAGAAGACAAAGGCGCTAAACCGGTCAGTGTGGAGGATGGCTTCCAAAACGTGCCGCTCATCACCCCTCTGGACGTCGGTAACCTCCAGTATGGAGCCCCAGACAAGGTAAAATGGACTATCTGTCTGCTCTGCTCTCCTCTCCAACTCACTCCTTGATTTATTGCCATTGCCATTACTTAATTGAACAGAAATCCCATCTTTCTGTCATCTCAATTGCCCTCTTGCTTCCTTTGTTTAAAGCACCTATTAAGGAAGCAGGTGTTTAACTGGGATGTTCCATTCAAGGAAGCCAGCAAACATGTCATCTCTAATTTACTTTGACAAGAGGGTTTATTTTTTTGGTCCAGCACTGACGAGTTCTGCTGCTTATTACACAGAATGATGATGAATGAATCACTGAACTGAATGTGTTAATATGATTGATATGAGTAATGATATTTGTAATTGTTTAATAATGCATATAATTGAATCTTACTTTGAAGGGATTTTCATTCATAACAGCTGATCGGCTAGTGTTCTCCATATGAACGCAGCAGTTTTTAAAAACATTTTCATATGAGTGAAGGACAGGTCCTTTGTTGTGTTGTCACAAGGCATATCTGCTGATGTCATTTCATGCATGTTTTACTTCAGCAGGGAATGCTGATATTAATTTGACATTGAGGATGTAAAGAAATAACTGTCCTCTCTCTGTGATTTATTTGTCAGCTCCCAGCTGATCATGAGGCTGGCTCTTGGTTGATTTGATAGACAGCACAGCAGGGCCCGTGGCCCCATGCAGGCCGAGCCCGTCACTCTATAGTAACCATTAGGAGAAGAACCGTGACACTTTTGCAGAGTGGTGCTTCAGCCCTCGTCTTGTATTCTGCTGATGAAGGCACAATCTCCCAGTACACCTGCCAACTGGAGTGGCCTGTCACTCCACACAGACTTGCAGCATTACAAAAGAGCCCTGTGTCATATTTCACTAGGGGGGCAGGGTCACAATAGCAGGTCCTGCCTCTCCTTCCACAACAGTGTTATAAAGGGAGTCTCTGGGGAGACGGAGCACCATTCAGAATTTTCAATGCGTTGATTCATACCTCTCAAGTGTCATATAAAATATACCATTCAGAGGGTCAAAATGGGTCAAGAGCAGTGCTATTGGGCTGTGATTACACAAACAGCTGCTTTAGAGAACGTGTCAAAATGGATAAGTACATAATTGCTGGTTGTTTGGAGATGGAGTTGTTGAAGTGGACTAGGTGCCATGCCAATACATTTCCCCAGGGTGGTTGGATAACTAGAAAAAATGTGAAGGCTCTACTTTGCATACAGCCTTGGAAAATGCAGTTTAGTTATTTATTTGAATGGGAAATGATTGACATTTGAAACAATGCAGTGAAGGCTCATTTCATAATGTGTTTGCAGTGGTCCTGTGTTCCCTGAACAGTGACAATGACATGAAATGACATGACATCAGAGGGTTTGAATAGTCTTTGTTGTCTCTATGAAGAGTGGACATCAATGTCTCCAGATCTCCCCCTCAAAGCGCTGTCATTCTAGTATCTAGTTCGTTCCTGACAGAGATTGAGAGGTGGTCTAGGCAAGCTCTCAGAGCTCTGGAGGGCAGTGGTGTGTATAGACTAGACACAGTGTAGTCTTGTTGGGCTACAGATGATGCATAGCTCTGGGTACAGTTCACATTCTGCTGCATTCCCAAGATTCCATGTTCACCGTCTGGTTAAAAACCGCCCCAGCCTGAGGTGATGTTACCATGTTTTCTCAGAGATTCGTGGCTGTATGTTATATTGGAAATAATGTATTTTCATGGGGTGGATCAGCTTTAACATTGCAGATAGATTGCAGCTTCTATCAATGTAATTGTCTGCATTATTTACAATCCACCATATATATTTTGTTTATAAATATAGATATTATTTTAAATATATTTAATATATTTTCCTTTATTATTGTCCCCTAAACCTACCGCCGCTCCCCTAATTGGAGTAAACTAACGGACAACAACACAGCCACATGGAAACCATGTGTTTGATACCATTCCACCCATTCCGCTCCAGCCATTACCACGAGCCTGTCCTCCTCAATTACGGTGCCACCAACCTCCTGTGCTATATACATTTCATGGACGCAGTATATTATACATTAGTTATCTTTTATTTGTCTTTAGTCCCATCCTTCAGCTCCCCTCAACACCTCCCATAATATATCTCTGAACATCATTTAATTTATATTTGCCATATATTGTTCAAGTGTTCTGTGATATTTCACAAAAGTTCTGAACCTTTCTATTCTCATAGTTTTCTACAGATTGTAAATTAAAGATACACATTTTAGGTAAGAGTATTATTATACTATTGATCAATTGATTATAACTTTTCAAATCACCCAGCAGTGCTATTCGCAGAGTTCACTCCAGGTAAATGTTGCAATTCTTCAGCCATTGCTGAACCTGCGACCAAAAACAAGCTACAGGAAAGGACAATAACAAAAAAGAAAATCAAATGATTCTGTCTTTTCGCAGCAAAATGTCACTGTTTATCAGGTGAATATAAAACAATGACTGAAATAGATGGAAGAGAAAGTCAACCATGACACCCGCTATGGATATTATAACAGAGAGTGGCCTAGAGGTCTAAAGGGAATTTACATGGTACCTTCAAACATAACTCAAAACACTGTGGGGTTGAGTCTATTCTGTCATCCTGTGTTGGAGGAGTTACCAGGGAGCTACAGCTGTTGATATCCCTCTAAGTCTAACCAGGGCTACACAGGGCTGGACAGGACTGTACAGAGCTACACAGGGCTATGCACGGCTAGACAGGACTATACAGGGCTGGACAGGACTACACAGAGCTACACAGGCCTGGACAGGACTATACAGGGCTGGACAGGACTACACAGAGCTACACAGGGCTGGACAGGACTACACAGGGCTAAGCACGGCTGGACAGGACTACACAGGGCTGGACAGGACTACACAGAGCTACACAGGGCTTAGCACGACTACACAGGGCTGGACAGGGCTAGACATGGCTAGACAGGATTGGACAGGGCTACACTGGGCTAGACAGGGCTACACAGAGCTAGACAGGGCTACACAGGGCTAGACAGGGCTACACAGGGCTAGACAGGGCTGGACAGTGCTAGACAGGGCTGGAGAGGGATACACAGGGTTGGACAGGGCTACACAGGGCTGGACAGGGCTACACAGGGCTGGACAGGGCTGGACAGGGCTACACAGGGCTGGACAGGGCTACACAGGGCTACACATGGCTACACAGAGCTGGACAGGGCTACACAGGGCTGGACAGGGCTACACAGGGCTGGACAGGGCTACACATGGCTAGACAGGGGAACAAACAGGCCAGGGAAACATAATTCTCTGTGGGTCAGTGCTGAGAGGAATTAGACCTGATCCCATCTGGATGGCCAGTGACGTGCCTGCAGGCCGCAGGGTCTCCAATATCTTGATTGGGTGGGAAACCAGCAGAGTAACTGAGCTGTGGAGTGTAATGAAGGGTGGTACATGCAGCACTTTGAATCAATCGTTTTCATACGAATTCAGGCCCCAGGCCAAGCCTTTGATTGCACTTCTTTGAGAACAAGCTGCTGTTTTTCGGGTGAGCTGGATGACCCATCACTGGGCCCAAACATCTAAGAGCTTGTTGGTTATTGGATGAGGGATGCCATGTTGTGACTGTGCAAGTGGGTCATCTAATACTCACCTAGAGTTTCCTCTCAGAATCACTGCAGTGTTTCTTAGAAAAGTGTACACACCAAAGCATAAAGGAGAATCTAGCAGAATATGTAAAGTCCATATTTGGGGACTTTTTTTTGTTATCTTGCTAGTCTTATTATCTTGGTAGGTTTATTATTTTGAGTTTCTTTGGAGTTTCACCTCCTTATTCCTTGTAGCAGTGATGCAGTTATTCATGTGCATTATTCAGACAGGAAGTCACTGGGTATGTCCCAAATGGTAGCCTATTCCCTATTTGGTTCACTACTTTGACTAGGACACTATCCCTAAAAGTAGTGCACTAAATAGGGAATAGGGTGCCATTTGGGACGTATCCATGATGACATAAAATGTGATCCTGTTCTAGGATTAGACAACAATCTCTCTGTGATCTTATTATCAGCCTTTTGATGTACAGTGGGGCAAAAAAGTATTTAGTCAGTTGTGCAAGTTCTCCCATTTAAAAAGATGAGAGAGGCCTGTAATTGTCATAATAGGTACACTTCAACTATGACAGACAAAATGAGAAAAAAAAATCCAGAAATCACATTGTAGGATTTTTAATGAATGTATTTGCAAATTATGGTGGAAAATAAGTATTTGGTCACCTACAAGCAAGCAAGATTTCTGGCTCTCACAGACCTGTAAATTCTTCTTTAAGAGGCTCCTCTGTCCTCCACTCGTTACCTGTATTAATGGCACCTGTTTGAACTTGTTATCAGTATAAAAGACACCTGTCCACAACCTCAAACAGTCACACTCCAAACTCCACTATGGCCAAGACCAAAGAGCTGTTAAAAGGACACCAGAAACAAAATTGTAGACCTGCACCAGGCTGGGAAGACTGAATCTGCAATAGGTAAGCAGCTTGGTTTGAAGACATAAACTGTGGGAGCAATTATTAGGAAATGGAAGACATATAAGACCACTGATAATCTCCCTCGTTCTTGGGCTCCACGCAAGAGCTCCCCCCGTGGGGTCAAAATGATCACAAGAACGGTGAGCAAAAATCCCAGAACCACACGGGGGGACCTAGTGAATGACCTGCAGAGAGCTGGGACCAAAGTAACAAAGCCTACCATCAGTAACACACTACGCCGCCAGGGACTCAAATCCTGAAGTTTGCTAGAGAGCATTTGGATGATTCAGAAGAAGATTGGGAAAATGTCATATGGTCAGATGAATCCAAAACAGAACTTTTTGGTAAAAACTCAACTCGTCGTGTTTGGAGGACAAAGAATACTGAGTTGCATTCCAAAGAAGACCATACCTACTGTGAAGCATGGGGGTGGAAACATCATGCTTTGGGGCTGTTTTTCTGCAAAGGGAACAGGACGACTGATCCGTGTAAAGGAAATAATGAATGGGGCCATGTATTGTGAGATTTTTAGTGAAAACCTCCATCCATCATCAAGGGCAGGGTCTTTCAGCATGACAATGATCCCAAACACACCGCCCGGGCAACGAAGGAGTGGCTTCGTAAGAAGCATTTCAAGGTCCTGGAGTGGCCTAGCCAGTCTCCAGATCTCAACCCTATAGAAAATCTTTGGAGGGAGTAGAAAGTCCATGTTGCCCAGCAACAGCCCCAAAACATCACTGCTCTAGAGGAGATCTGCATGGAGGAATGGGCCAAAATACCAGCAACAGTGTGTGAAAACCATGTGAAGATTTATAGAAAACGTTTGACCTCTGTCATTGCCAACAAAGGGTATATAACAAAGTATTGAGATACACTTTTGTTATTGACCAAATACTTATTTTCCACCATAATTTGCAAATAAATTCATAAAAAATCCTACAATGTGATTTTCTGGATTTTTTTTCTCATTTTGTCTGTTATAGTTGAAGTGTACCTATGATGAAAATTACAGGCCTCTCTCATATTTTTAAGTGGGAGAACTTGCACAATTGGTGGCTGACTAAATACTTTTTTGCCCCACTGTAGGTAAATTATAATGCAAATACAGTCCGTTTGATTATCTGACTCAGTGGAGCTCCTAGCATGACCTACTGTACCTGGAGAACTGCATGTCCTCACCCAAGGGTAGCCTACATATTGCTTTTTCCCATGAATGAGAAATGAAATGCCAGTGGTAATGATAACAGTGTCTCTAAAAAAGACAGAGAAGCATGGGGTGCAGACAGCCTGGTATTTCAGGGGGGAAATGAAATGTCAACATGATGGGGGAAGAAGTTAGAGAGGCTGTAATTGCAGAGTTCAGGGAAAGTAGCTGAGTCTCTTGGAGACTTCAGGACAATATAATGCCGTTAATTCCAGGTTGTGCTGTGGAGAGAGGAGGTACCAACGGTTTGTGGAAGGTGCAATTATTTGGTCCTATTATTGGAAACGCTAGCGCCATTCAGTTCCTGTAATTTGTCAAGTTAGAGAGGTCCAGGGGAAGAGTGTCTGCAGATGGATATCTGAGAGGAACAGTACAGTCACAGTGTCCTGTACCAGTAATAAGGAACCAGCAGTACAGTCACAGTGGCCTGTACCAGTGATAAGGAACCAGCAGTACAGTCACAGTGGCCTGTACCAGTGTTAAGGAACCAGCAGTACAGTCACAGTGGCCTGTACCAGTGATAAGGAACCATCAGTACAGTCACAGTGGCCTGTACCAGTGTTAAGGAACCAGCAGTACAGTCACAGTGGCCTGTACCAGTGATAAGGAACCAGCAGTACAGTCACAGTGGCCTGTACCAGTGTTAAGGAACCAGCAGTACAGTCACAGTGACCTGTACCAGTGATAAGGAACCAGCAGTACAGTCACAGTGGCCTGTACCAGTGATAAGGAACCAGCAGTACAGTCACAGTGTCCTGTACCAGTGTTAAGGAACCAGCAGTACAGTCACAGTGGCCTGTACCAGTGATAAGGAACCAGCAGTATAGTCACAGTGGCCTGTACCAGTGATAAGGAACCAGCAGTACATTCACAGTGTCCTGTACCAGTGTTAAGGAACCAGCAGTACAGTCACAGTGGCCTGTACCAGTGATAAGGAACCAGCAGTACAGTCACAGTGGCCTGTACCAGTGATAAGGAACCAGCAGTACAGTCACAGTGGCCTGTACCAGTGATAAGGAACCAGCAGTACAGTCACAGTGGCCTGTACCAGTAATAAGGAACCAGCAGTACAGTCACAGTGGCCTGTACCAGTGATAAGGAACCAGCAGTACAGTCACAGTGGCCTGTACCAGTGATAAGGAACCAGCAGAACAGTCACAGTGGCCTGTACCAGTGATAAGGAACCAGCAGTACAGTCACAGTGGCCTGTACCAGTGATAAGGAACCAGCAGTCCAGTCACAGTGGCCTGTACCAGTGATAAGGAACCAGCAGTACAGTCACAGTGGCCTGCACCGGTGATAAGGAACCAGCAGTACAGTCACAGTGGCCTGTACCAGTGATAAGGAACCAGCAGTACAGTCACAGTGGCCTGTACCAGTGTTAAGGAACCAGCAGTACAGTCACAGTGACCTGTACCAGTGATAAGGAACCAGCAGTACAGTCACAGTGGCCTGTACCAGTGATAAGGAACCAGCAGTACAGTCACAGTGTCCTGTACCAGTGTTAAGGAACCAGCAGTACAGTCACAGTGGCCTGTACCAGTGATAAGGAACCAGCAGTATAGTCACAGTGTCCTGTACCAGTGATAAGGAACCAGCAGTACATTCACAGTGTCCTGTACCAGTGTTAAGGAACCAGCAGTACAGTCACAGTGGCCTGTACCAGTGATAAGGAACCAGCAGTACAGTCACAGTGGCCTGTACCAGTGATAAGGAACCAGCAGTACAGTCACAGTGGCCTGTACCAGTGATAAGGAACCAGCAGTACAGTCACAGTGGCCTGTACCAGTAATAAGGAACCAGCAGTACAGTCACAGTGGCCTGTACCAGTGATAAGGAACCAGCAGTACAGTCACAGTGGCCTGTACCAGTGATAAGGAACCAGCAGAACAGTCACAGTGGCCTGTACCAGTGATAAGGAACCAGCAGTACAGTCACAGTGGCCTGTACCAGTGATAAGGAACCAGCAGTCCAGTCACAGTGGCCTGTACCAGTGATAAGGAACCAGCAGTCCAGTCACAGTGGCCTGTACCAGTGATAAGGAACCAGCAGTACAGTCACAGTGGCCTGCACCGGTGATAAGGAAACAGCAGTTTAATGTGCTGAATTCATCAGTCATTTACTGCAGAGTATACTTTCTGACGAAATCTTCAATGTGACTTTCATACAAGCAGCACAATGAGGCTCACCTGGATGTTTTTACATTTTTTTTATTGAACCTTTATTTGACTAGGCAAGTCAGATAAGAAGGTTGTGATACAGCCCGGGATCGAACCAGTGTCTGTAGTGACGCCTCTAGCAGTGAGATGCAGTGCCGTAAACCGCTGCACCACTCGGGAGCACTCAGGACGTAATCACGTGCACATTTTTATCTCTCTCTCCCCCTCTGTGTTTTGACTGCTATTCTGAGCCAATTTCAGTGAAGAATGGCAGAGTGACATTACTGGGACAGGCCTCTGCTTACCCAACTCTCTGTTCCTCTACATCGTGTTAAAAGAGAGTGGATTGGTTCTGATTGGGGTGCATCATACAGGCCAGTGCCTAAAATAGCCAATCCCTGACAGTTGCTTGGCAGAGACAGAGGTTAGAGTTTTTATGTTTCTCTCTCTGCCCTTGAATAGATAACACAGTGATGACGTAACATGGTGGTGACGTAAGAGTAAGACTGTGCGGTATGATGGCTCTGTCTATCTGAAGTCCAGCTAACCCCTAAGGGACATTCTTTTGCTGTGTCACTGTAACTGACTGTGTTTTGTTCTCTCCTTTCTCTGTAGGTGGTGGTGAAGACACGGACTGAGTACCAGACGGACCAGAAGAAATCCAAGATGAAGGTGCCCAAGGTGGAGGAGTTTACCATCAGCTTCACTGATGGAGTGTCAGAGAGACTCAAGGTACTCTGAAATTTAATTTCTTAATTCACTGAGACAGACCAACTCTTCCCTCAGCGCTAAGATGCTACTTTGCTACGTTGCTGCCTCCTAGCGTTGTTAATATTAGAATTCCGCTCCTTTAAGCACATATAGTGTTCCTGAGGAGTTATTTTTGGGAATGTATCAACTTCACAGATGCAGATGTAAGTTCCTTAGGATTCCATAGGAGCTGTACAGGGAACACAATGGTAATTGGGTTGTCATGGTAGCCAGATCTCATGCATAAGCTCATGAGAATCTCTGTACTACTTGAGCTAGCAAGCTGAAATGTCTGTGTGAATATAACAGTGTGTAATCCACAGTACCTGAGACATACTGGATGTTTCTTCTGGATTTATTACACATGATTAACATACAAAGTAGATACCCAGGTTGAAATTGAAATGGACCTGCAGTTTCTTATAGAGCAGCTCTGTCACTAACAGTGAGAGGAGACCCAGACCATAGAGTGAAATGGATTGACCTCATCCATAGTTAACACATGCTCTGCTTTCATTAGCCTCAATAGCAGTGGTCATTGTTCCCTCGGCACATCAAATCAATGGGCTGCAATGTCTTATACAGTCCTGAGAGTGAGGTCTAAGGGCTAGGAATTGCCAGGGACCTCACAATATGATATAATAATAATATATGCCATTTAGCATATACTTAGGTGTCCATAATATACAGTGGGGCAAAAAAGTATTTAGTCAGCCACCAATTGTGCAAGTTCTCCCACTTAAAAAGATGAGAGAGGCCTGTAATTTTCATCATAGGTACACTTCAACTATGACAGACAAAATGAGAAAAAAAATCCAGAAAATCACATCGTAGGATTTTTAATGAATTTATTAGCAAATTATGGTGGAAAATAAGTATTTGGTCACCTACAAACAAGCAAGATTTCTGGCTTTCACAGACCTGTAACTTCTTCTTTAAGAGGCTCCTCTGTCCTCCACTCGTTACCTCTATTAATGGCACCTATTTTAACTTGTTATCAG
Source organism: Oncorhynchus gorbuscha (assembly GCF_021184085.1). NCBI lineage: Eukaryota > Metazoa > Chordata > Actinopteri > Salmoniformes > Salmonidae > Oncorhynchus > Oncorhynchus gorbuscha. Next base: position 100,411,300 of record NC_060174.1, on the reverse strand, counting down.
TATAAAAGACACCTGTCCACAACCTCAAAAAGTCACACTCCAAACTCCACTATGGCCAAGACCAAAGAGCCAGAAACAAAATTGTAGACCTGCACCAGGCCGGGAAGACTGAATCTGCAATAGGTAAGCAGCTTGGTTTGAAGAAATCAACTGTGGGAGAAATTATTAGGAAATGGAAGACATACAAGACCACTGATAATCTCCCTCAATCTGGGGCTCCACGCAAGATCTCACCCCGTGGGGTCAAAATGATCACAAGAACGGTGAGCAAAAATCCCAGAACCACACGGGGGGACCTAGTGAATGACCTGCAGAGAGCTGGGACCAAAGTAACAAAGCCTACCATCAGTAACACACTACGCCGCCAGGGACTCAAATCCTGCAGTGCCAGACGTGTCCCCCTGCTTAATCCAGTACATGTCCAGGCCCATCTGAAGTCTGCTAGAGAGCATTTGGATGATCCAGAAGAAGATTGGGAGAATGTCATATGGTCAGATGAAACCAAAATGTGTTTGGAGGACAAAGAATGCTGAGTTGCATCCCAAAGAACACCATACCTACTGTGAAGCATGGGGGTGGAAACATCATGCTTTGGGGCTGTATTTCTGCAAAGGGACCAGGACGACTGATCTGTGTAAAGGAAAGAATGAGTGGGGCCATGTATTGTGAGATTTTAAGTGAAAACCCCCTTCCATCAGCAAGGGCATTGAAGATGAAACGTGGCTGGGTCTTTCAGCATGACAATGATCCCAAACACACCGCCCGGGCAACGAAGGAGTGGCTTCGTAAGAATCATTTGAAGGTCCTGAGGTGGCCTAGCCAGTCTCCAGATCTCAACCCCATAGAAAATCTTTGGAGGGAGTTGAAAGTCCATGTTGCCCAGCAACAGCCCCAAAACATCACTGCTCAAGAGGAGATCTGCATGGAGGAATGGGCCAAAATACCAGCAACAGTGTTTGAAAACCTCGTGAAGACTTACAGAAAATGTTTGACCTCTGTCATTGCCAACAAAGGGTATATAACAAAGTATTGAGATAAACTTTTGTTATTGACCAAATACCTATTTTCCACCATAATATGCAAATAAATTCATAAAAAATCCTACGATGTGATTTTCTGGATTTTTTTCCCTCATTTTGTCTGTCATAGTTTAAGTGTACCTATGATGAAAATTACAGGCCTCTCTCATCTTTTTAAGTGGGAGAACTTGCACAATTGGTGGCTGACTAAATACTTTTTTTGCCCCATTATATGTATTGCAATTCCCAGGATTCTATAGGTATTGCGATTCTATGCTGTGATTTTGTTGAGATTTAAATGTTACAAACATATTCACCATATGTTCCATGTGACTCAATTGGTAGAGCATGGCGTTTGCAACACCAGGCTTGTGAGTTTGATTCCCATGGGGGACAAGTACGAAAATGTATGCTCTCCTCTACTGTAAGTCACTCTGGATAAGGGCATCAGCTAAATGTAATGTTGCTCACTATATGTCTTCTGCAGAAAGAGAAGAGAGAAAAGGAGTTTTGGTCAGTCATGGAAATAAAAGTATTTAAAACATATTGGCTCACTATTTAAAAAGAAGATGGAGAACAAGCTAACGCTATCTAGCAAAAAAACAACCAAAATATATATTTTTGCAAATCAATACTTGGAGTCAAAATATCGACATAATATCTTCAGAAATAATATTGCGATATGTAACTGAATCGACCCCCCCCCCATCACTTGTTTAGAGCTATTACCATTTTAGGTGCTCTTGAATTTTGATGGAAGAGAGGGTTCTGCAAGGTGTTTGACTATAATTATTGTGAGATGGAGTCTGGCAGTGAGGAAGGAGAGCAGAGAGAGGGGAAGTTTGGCTTTGCCGTTAAAGGTCATTTGAGGAGCCGGCAAAGGAAGAGAGAGACAATGAAATATTCAACACAAACAGAGGCTGTGAAGCTTGTCTGAGTGGGGTTGTGACTGACTGAGAGGAGGATCTCTTCTGCCTTGCTCTCTTTGTGGCAGAGTGGAGAGGCTTGATCGACCATGCCTGGCTTTCCCTCCCACAGCTGGGAGACGAGACGGAGGTATTTGACCTGGAAACAAGGAGGGCCTTCTCTTGCAGACTGCACGGCGCAATGCGCTATCAACTTCTGTTTGGTGGAGGGGAATTCAAATGAGAGACTTATAACTCAGTCTGATTTGTGTGCCGTAGGATCTTTTGGGGGGGCTGGCTGCCTTGCGTGACTGATTGAGCTGAATGAGCAGTGGTGTATTCTGACTATCCTCCCAGCCTAGCGCTGACTGGGGAGAACGAGACGGATCTGTGTAGGAAGCTCTCACATCGTCTCTCCATAGCAGACTGTGTTGCTGGATGAATCGCTCAGAGTCTCACCTCCCTGCGATTGCTCCCAGTTGAGTTGAGCATGGCCAAATTCCCCATAGTTACTTTATCCGGGAAAAGGGGGAGGAACGTCTTCCTACATGAAACACAAAACAAAAGAAGACGGAGGTCTCTTGGTATCTGATGCAGCAAAGCGTAACATATTAATATATCTTGTCGGAATAAAAGGGGGAATTAGGAGGACTCAATTAAAGTGGGGAGGTGGATGGAGGGACGGGGTTCAAGCTGTCTGCTGGGGCTCGGAGGGCAGGTTGTGGCTGGCTCTCTCTTTCTCTGCAAGCAGGGAGGAAGGATGTTTGACCACACACTGCATGCCAAGTGGCTCACACAGGATGCCAAGTGGCTCAGACAGCATGCCAAGTGGCTCACACAGCATGCCAAGTGGCTCACACAGCATACCACGTGGCTCACACAGCAGCAGCAGTAGAAGTAGTAGTAGTAGTAATAGCAGCAGTAGAAGTAGCCTAGTAGTAGTAATAGTGGTTGTAGTAGTGGTAGTGGTAGTAGTAGTAGTAGTAGCCTAGTAGTAGTGGTAGTAGTAGTAGTAGTAGTAGTTGTAGCAGCAGCAGCAGTAGTAGCAGTAGAAGTAGCCTAGTAGTAGTAGTAGTGATAGTAGTAGTAGTAGTAGTAGTAGTAGTAGTGGTAGTAGTAGTGCTTCTACACCTGCATTGCTTGCTGTTTGGGGTTTTAGGCTGGGTTTCTGTACAGCACTTTGAGATACAGTGCCTTGCGAAAGTATTCGGCCCCCTTGAACTTTGCGACCTTTTGCCACATTTCAGGCTTCAAACATAAAGATATGAAACTGTATTTTTTTGTGAAGAATCAACAAGTAGGACACAATCATGAAGTGGAACGACATTTATTGGATATTTCAAACTTTTTTTACAAATCAAAAACTTAAAAATTGGGCGTGCAAAAGTATTCAGCCCCCTTAAGTTAATACTTTGTAGCGCCACCTTCTGCTGCGATTACAGCTGTAAGCCACTTGGGGTATGTCTCTATCAGTTTTGCACATCGAGAGACTGAAATTTTTTCCCATTCCTCCTTGCAAAACAGCTCGAGCTCAGTGAGGTTGGATGGAGAGCATTTGTGAACAGCAGTTTTCAGTTCTTTCCACAGATTCTCGATTGGATTCAGGTCTGGACTTTGACTTGGCCATTCTAACACCTGGATATGTTTATTTTTGAACCATTCCATTGTAGATTTTGCTTTATGTTTTGGATCATTGTCTTGTTGGAAGTCAAATCTCCGTCCCAGTCTCAGGTCTTTTGCAGACTCCATCAGGTTTTCTTCCAGAATGGTCCTGTATTTGGCACCATCCATCCTCCTTCCCATCAATTTTAACCATCTTCCCTGTCCCTGCTGAAGAAAAGCAGGCCCAAACCATGATGCTGCCACCACCATGTTTGACAGTGGGGATGGTGTGTTCAGGGTGATAAGCTGTGTTGCTTTTACGCCAAACATAACGTTTTGCATTGTTGCCAAAAGGTTCCATTTTGGTTTCATCTGACCAGAGCACCTTCTTCCACATGTTTGGTGTGTCTCCCAGGTGGCTTGTGGCAAACTTTAAACAACACTTTTTATGGATATCTTTAAGAAATGGCTTTCTTCTTGCCACTCTTCCATAAAGGCCAGATTTGTGCAATATACGACTGATTGTTGTCCTATGGACAGAGTCTCCCACCTCAGCTGTAGATCTCTGCAGTTCATCCAGAGTGATCATGGGCCTCTTGACTGCATCTCTGATCAGTCCTCTCCTTGTATGAGCTGAAAGTTTAGAGGGACGGCCAGGTCTTGGTAGATTTGCAGTGGTCTGATACTCCTTCCATTTCAATATTATCGCTTGCACAGTGCTCCTTGGGATGTTTAAAGCTTGGGAAATATTTTTGTATCCAAATCCGGCTTTAAACTTCTTCACAACAGTATCTCGGACCTGCCTGGTGTGTTCCTTGTTCTTCATGATGCTCTCTGCGCTTTTAACGGACCTCTGAGACTATCACAGTGCAGGTGCATTTATACGGAGACTTGATTACACACAGGTGGATTGTATTTATCATCATTAGTCATTTAGGTCAACATTGGATCATTCAGAGATCATCACTGAACTTCTGGAGAGAGTTTGCTGCACTGAAAGTAAAGGGGCTGAATAATTTTGCACGCCCAATTTTTCAGTTTTTGATTTGTTAAAAAAGTTTGAAATATCCAATAAATGTCGTTCCACTTCATGATTGTGTCCCACTTGTTGATTCTTCACAAAAAAATATAGTTTTATATCTTTATGTTTGAAGCCTGAAATGTGGCAAAAAGTCGCAAAGTTCAAGGGGGCCGAAAACTTTCGCAAGGCACTGTATCAGCTGATGTATGAAGGGCTATATAAATAGATTTGATGTAGTAGTAGTAGTAGTAGTAGTAGTACCATATAGCCAGAGAGCCTCTCATTAACTGTTGGAGATGATTGATGTTCTAAGTACATACAGTGGGGAGATGTGAGAGACGGAATCTAAAACAAAAATCCAGAAAATCACATTGTATGATTTTTAAGTATTTAATTTGCATTTTATTGCATGACATAAGTATTTGATACATCAGATAAGCATAACTTAATATTTGGTACAGAAACCTTTGTTTGCAATTACAGAGATCATACATTTCCTGTAGTTCTTGACCAGGTATGCACACACTGCAGCACACACTGCAGCCTACTCCTCCATACAGACCTTCTCCAGATCCTTCAGGTTTCGGGGCTGTCGCTGGGCAATACGGACTTTCAGCTCCCTCCAAAGAGTTTCTATTGGATTCAGGTCTGGAGACTGGCTAGGCCACTCCAGGACCTTGAGATGCTTCTTACGGAGCCACTCCTTAGTTGCCCTGGCTGTGTGTTTCAGGTCGTTGTCATGCTGGAAGACCCAGCCACGACCCATCTTCAATGCTTTTACTGAGGGAAGGAGGTTGTTGGCCAAGATCTCGTGATACATGGCCCCATCCATCCTCCCTTCAATACGATGCAGTCGTCCTGTCCCCTTTGCAGAAAAGCATCCCCAAAGAATGATGTTTCCACCTCCATGCTTCACGGTTGGGATGGTGTTCTTAGGGTTGTACTCCTTCTTCTTCCTCCAAACACGGCGAGTGGAATTTAGACCAAAAAGCTCTATTTTTGTCTCATCAGACCACATGACCTTCTCCCATTCCTCCTCTGGATCATCCAGATGGTCATTGGCAAACTTCAGACGGGCCTGGACATGCGCTGGCTTGAGCAGGGGGACCTTGCATGCACTGCAGAATTTTAATCCATGACGACATAGTGTGTTACTAATGGTTTTCTTTGAGACTGTGGTCCCAGCTCTCTTCAGGTCATTGACCAGGTCCTGCCATGTAGTTCTGGGCTGATCCCTCACCTTCCTCATGATCATTGATGCCCCACGAGGTGAGATCTTGCATGGAGCCCCAGACTGAGGGTGATTGACCGTCATCTTCACCTTCTTCCATTTTCTAACAATTGCGCCAACAGTTGTTGCCTTCTCACCAAGCTGCTTGCCTAATGTCCTGTAGCCCATCCCAGCCTTGTGCAGGTCTACAATTTTTATCCCAGTTGTCCTTAGCTGTGTCTCTGGTCTTGGCCATTGCGGAGAGGTTGGAGTCTGTTTGATTGAGTGTGTGGACAGGTGTCTTTTATACAGGTAACGAGTTCAAACAGGTGCAGTTAATACAGGTAATGAGTGGAGAATAGGAGGGCTTCTTAAAGAAAAACTAACAGGTCTGTGAGAGCTGGAATTCTCACTGGTTGGTAGGTGATCATATACTTATGTCATGCAATAAAATGCAAATGAATTACTTAAAAATCATACATTGTGATTTTCTGGATTTTTGTTTTAGATTCCATCTCTCACAGTTGAAGTGTACCTATGATAAAAATGACAGACCTCTACATGCTTTGTAAGTAGGAAAACCTGCAAAATCGACAGTGTATCAAATACTTGTCCTCCCCACTGTATGTGACATAAACAGTTGTTTCAGTTGGATGAGTAATGCTGCCATACAGAATGTTCCGAGTGTATGGTTATTATGTGCTAGTCATTTTTGTTCAGAAATATGCACACACACACGCACGTGAACATACACACGCACACACACACGCTCACACACACACAAAGGAAAATTGGTTTACCTGTAACAATAGCTTTTAAATACTCCATTTAAACGGGAATCGATTCTCAATTGCGATACGGTTCTAGAAACATAAAGCCCTTTACTTTTATATACATTACATTACGATTACAAAATAATCGCAAACGTTTCAGACAGCACCGTTCAGTGACAGCACGTTTCAGTGACAGCACGTTTCAGTGACAGCACGTTTCAGTGACAGCACGTTTCAGTGACAGCACCTTTCAGAGACAGCACGTTTCAGTGACAGCACGTTTCAGAGACAGCACGTTTCAGTGACAGCACCTTTCAGAGACAGCACGTTTCAGTGACAGCACGTTTCAGAGACAGCACGTTTCAGTGACAGCACCTTTCAGAGACAGCACGTTTCAGTGACAGCACGTTTCAGAGACAGCACGTTTCAGTGACAGCACCTTTCAGAGACAGCACGTTTCAGTGACAGCACGTTTCAGAGACAGCACGTTTCAGTGACAGCACATTTAAGAGACAGCACGTTTCAGTGACAGCATGTTTCAGAGACAGCACGTTTCAGTGACAGCACGTTTCAGAGACAGCACGTTTCAGTGACAGCACATTTCAGTGACAGCACATTTAAGAGACAGCACATTTCAGTGACAGCATGTTTCAGTGAAAGCACCTTTCAGAGACAGCACGTTTCAGTGACAGCACGTTTCAGAGACAGCAGGTTTCAGTGACAGCACATTTAAGAGACAGCACGTTTCAGTGACAGCACGTTTCAGAGACAGCACGTTTAAGTGACAGCACATTTCAGAGACAGCACGTTTCAGTGACAGCACATTTCAGTGACAGCACATTTAAGAGACAGCACGTTTCAGTGACAGCACGTTTCAGTGACAGCACGTTTCAGTGACAGCACATTTCAGAGACAGCACGTTTCAGTGACAGCACTTTTCAGAGACAGCACGTTTCAGTGACAGCACATTTCTGGCAGACTTCTTCTGTTACACACAGGTGTTCGAAGTATGCTAGATAGCTAATTAGTATAGGTGGTCCCTCCAACTGCAGTCTGTCTTCTGTAAACACGTGCTGTAACATGGAGATGTGGCCATGTGGGAACACTAACGCAAACCCTATAAAGGTGTGCATCCATTTCTCGCTGATATGAAAGGTAAGGTCCTTATGCTTAACGCCTTTGTCAAATGACAATGACTCTTCTGTGTAATGTAATGAAATGGAACTGAGAGTCATGAACAATGGCTAACTCTCCCTGTGTGCACATGAGTATAGAGAAAATGAAATGAAAGAGCAGGGAGCTGAGCTGAGACGCCTCTCTCTCTCTATCAAGGGACTCAGCAGAATGAGAATGAAGGGCAAGCGCTAGCTGGGTGTCTTGGCTAGCAGATGCAATCTCCACATATCCAAAACATTGCCTCTGAGCATCAGAGGTGAACCAGTTGCATACACAGCTCGAGCAAGACGTTAATCAGCATTTCTCTGACTACTTTACTCCATTGAGTCAAAGAAACTTCTGATTCCAGGAGGACCATGTGCTGTTGCTATCATTAAGGTGTCTGATTTATCATTTTCATCTCGAATAGAAGTAGAGGGACTTTTGTCAGAGATTGCTTGTTGTGAGCACTGAGGGAACCTTATGGTCTTGGTCAGATGATTCTGCATCTTTGTTGCATTCTTCACATAAGATTTGGCACAGTATTTGCAAATGTACATAGCTTTTCCTTCTACATTAGCTGCAGTGAAACGTCTCCACACATCAGATAGTGCCCTTGGCATTTTCCTGTAAAGAGTTTTTTTCAATTTGAAAAAAAATTAAATAAATCCATGTACAGATAAATAGATAATCAGTTAGATTAAACAACTCCTTTGTAAGATACATGTTTTAAAATGAAACATGTATGGAAACAGGTGAATTAACACTCCTCAGTTAGCAGGCTCAAGTGAGCTAAAGCCCACATGGTCGCAAAAACGAACTAACACGTTAGAAATGATTTAAACACACTTTCCTGCTGGCTACTATTTACTAGTTAGCAAAAAATCATGAATGTCATATAAAATAAATTCACCCCACCCGTTATTGTAATCAAAACTTACGAGAAAGCATGTAGTCCTTGGCTCAGACAGTGTAGTAGTGTGGGAACAATAGCATCTCATTAGTGTGCAAGATCTTGAGAATCAGCTGTTCATGTGATGGAACAGTGCACTGCACATGTGATGGAAGAATCCACTGTGCGTGCAGAGGGTTGCAATTCCATTGAATTGGGGATAGTTTAACCAAAATATGCCACAAGACCTAGAATTGCCTCATGTGTTCACTGTTATAAGCTAACTTTTTTGATGAATTTAAGAAAGATTCCCAAAATTCCAGAGCTTAACTTCCCATGGAAAATGTCTTTGGGAATTTACCGGAAAGTTTCCGACCCTTTGCAACCCTAATAGAGAGTAGAGAGTAGTAGACAGTATAGAGTAGTAGAGAGTATAGTGTAGTGGAGACTAATAGAGAGTATATAGTAGTAGAGAGTAGTAGAGAGTAGAATAGAGTATAGAGTAGTAGAAAGTAATAGAGAGTATATAGTAGTAGAGAGTATAGAGTAGTAGAGGGTAGAAGAGAGTATAGAGTAGTAGAGAGTATAGAGTAGTAGAGTGTAGGAGAGAGTAGAAGAGAGTATAGAGTAGTAGAGAGTATAGAGTAGAGAGTAGTAGAGCGTATAGAGTAGTAGAGAGTAGAAGAGAGTATAGAGTAGAATAGAGCAGAGAGTAGTAGAGGGTATAGAGTAGTAGACAGTAGAGCATAGTAGAGAGGTGTAGAGAGGAGTAGAGAGTATTAGAGAGTATATAGTAGTAGAAAGTATAGAGTAGAAGAGAGTATAGAGTAGTAGAGAGTATATAGTAGTAGAGAGTAGTAGAGAGTAGTAGAGAGTATATAGTAGTAGAGAGTTGTAGAGAGTAGTAGAGAGTAGAGAATATTAGCGAGTATATAGTAGTAGAGAGTAGAGAGTCTAGAGTAGAAGAGAGTATAGAGTAGTAGAGAGTATAAGAGAGTATAGAGTAGTAGAGAGTAGAGAGTTAAGAGTAGAAGAGAGTATAGAGTAGTAGAGTATAGAGTAGTAGAGAGTAGAAGAGAGTATCGAGTAGTAGGGAGTATAGAGTAGAGAGTAGTAGAGCGTATAGAGTAGTAGAGAGTAGAAGAGAGTATAGAGTAGTAGAGAGTATAGAGTATAGAGTAGTAGAGAGTAGTAGAGAGTCTTGGAGTAGTTGTTCCCCTTGCTCTGCATGGGTAACGCTGCTTCGAGGGTGGCTGTTGTCGTTGTGTTGCTGGTTCGAGCCCAGGTAGGGGCGAGGAGAGGGACGGAAACTATACTGTTACACTGGCAATACTAAAGTGCCTATAAGAACATCCAATAGTCAAAGGTATATGAAATACAAATGGTATAGAGAGAGATAGTCCTATAATTCCTATAATAATTACAACCCAAAACTTCTTAGCTGGGAATATTGAAGACTCGTGTTAAAATGAACCACCAGCTTTCATATGTTCTCATGTTCTGAGCAAGGACCTTAAATGTTAGCTTTCTTACATGGCACATTTTGCACTTTTACTTTCTTCTCCAACACTTTGTTTTTGCATTATTTAAACCAAATTGAACATGTTTCATTATTTATTTGAGGCTAAATTGATTTTATTGATGATTTATATTAAGTTAAAATAAGTGTTCATTCAGTATTTAGTAGTTCCTTTATTTATGTCTCTATTTTAGGTTGGTCAGGGCGTGAGTTGGGGTGGGCATTCTATGTTTTGTTCTATGTTTTTATTTCTATGTGTTTGGCCTGGTATGGTTCCCAATCAGAGGCAGCTGTCAATCGTTGTCTCTGAATGAGAACCATACTTAGGCAGCCTGGTTCCACCCTTGAGTTGTGGGTAGTTGTTTTCTGTCTCTGTACCAGACAGGACTGTTTCATTGGTGCCATGTTGTTATTTTAGTTCTAGTGTTCAGTGTAATTAAAAGATCATGAACACGCTGCACCTTGGTCCTCTCCTTCTTCCACCAACGACAACCGATACAGCATTGTTGTAATTGTCATTATTACAAATAAATAAATGAAAATAGTCTGATTAATCGCTATCGGATTTTTTTGGTCCTCCAAAAATCGGTATCGGCGTTGAAAAATCATAATTGGTCTACCTCTAGTGTAGAGTAGTAGAGCGTATAGAGTAGTATAGAGAAGTATAGAGTAGTAGAGAAGTATAGAGTAGTGGAGAGTATAGAGTAGTATAGAGTATAGAGTAGTATACAGTGCAGTGTAGTATAGAGAAGTATAGAGTAGTATAGAGTGTAGAGTAGTATAGTGTAGAGTAGTATAGAGTATAGAGTAGTATAGAGTAGTGGAGCGTATAGTGTAGAGTAGTAGAGAGTAGTAGAGAGTATAGAGTAGCATAGAGAAGTAGAGAGTAGTAGAGAGCAGAGGTGGGACCAAGTTATTGTTTTACAAGTCACAAGTAAGTCTTAAGTTTCAGCACTTAAGTCCCAAGTCAAGTCACAAGTCAAGACAGGCAAGTCCGAGTCAAATCTCAAGTCCTAAACTTTGAGTTTCGAGTCCTAAGCAAGTCATAATGTACTCTTCACCAAATGTAATGCCAATTCATATTCACACACACACACACACACACACACACACACACACACACACACACACACACACACACACACACACACACACACACACACACACACACACACACACACACACACACACACACACACACACACACACACACACACACACACACACACACACACACACACACACACACACACACACACACACACACACACACTCTCTCTCTCTCTGTGTGTGTGGTTACAGTAGGCTAACGTATGTCGATGATTGTAGGAACAGCAGTAACATCAGGCAGGATTTAGGCTACTAACTGCCTAGCCATTCGTAGCTCAATCTTGGGTGCAATGATCACGTTCCCGCACTGACTGACTGTGTGGAGGCTCATTGATTTAATGTTACGTTAGCCAACATGCTACACAAGCGACGTTATATATAGCTGTCGGCTAGATTAGCCACGATTTACCGCTCTTTGTGCAGCTTCAAATGTTGAACAAAGTTGGAAGTTGTTGCGCCTCCTGTCATTCTCTTCCTGCATGTTTTGCAAGTTGCAATCCGTTTTTTGTTGACTACAGCGTAGTCTTTATATCCGAAAATAATCATTTTGGGTATCATCTTTCCAAGGGCTCCATCTGAATTCACCCGCCGACGTTCCTCTGCACTGCCACGTGCAACTTTTTCTCAGCTGGCACAATTTGATTGGCTGCTGTCCGATTCAAACTGTAATCATTTAAGTGTAGATTTGATGAGCTGTACACTTTTTTAAACAGCATTATTTTTTATATTTGGGCTTGGGGAGGGTATCAAGTCAGTTCGAGTCAATAGGCTCAAGTCCAAGTCATTGGTGTTAAAGTCAAAGTCATCATATTTGTGACTCGAGTCTGACTCGAGTCTAAGTCATGTGACTTGAGGCCACACCTCTGGTAGAGAAAAAAGTAGTAGAGAGTAGAGCGTATAATATAGTATAGAGTAGTAGAGAGTATAGAGTAGTAGAGAGTATAGAATAGTACGGAGTAGTGTAGAGTAGTAACAACAAGCAGTAAAGAGTAGAATAGAGTGTAGAGTTCTAGAGAGTAGTAGAGAGTAGAAGATGGTATAGAGTAAGAGAGAGTAGAGAGTAGTATAGAGTAGAGAGTATAGAATAGTAGAGAGTTAGAGAGTAGAATAGAGTATAGAGAGTAGAGAGTAGTAGAGAGTATAGAGTTGTATAGAGTAGAATAGAGAATAGAGTTGTGGAGAGTAGAATAGAGTATAGAGTTGTAGGGAGTAGTATAGAGTAGGGAGTATAGATTGGTAGAGAGTATAGAGCAGTATAGAGTAGTAGAGAATATAGAGTAGAGAGTAGTAGATAGGAGTAGAGAGTAGTGGAGAGTATAGAGTAGAAGAGAGTAGTAGAGTATAGATTAGTAGAGAGTATAGAGTAGTAGAGAGTATAGCGTATAGAGTAGTAGGGAGTAGAAGAGAGTAGTAGAGTATATATTAGTAGAGAGTATAGAGTAGTATAGAGTATAGAGTAAAGAGTAGTAGAGAGTGTAGAGTAGTAGAGAGAAATAGAGCATAGAGAATAAAGAGCATAGAGTAGTAGAGCGCGTAGAGTATGGAGTAATAGAGGGTAGTATAGCGTATAGAGTAGAGAGTAGTAGTAGAGTAGTAGAGAGTAGATAGTAGTAGGGAGTAGAGAGTAGTAGAGAGTAATAGAGAGTAGAGAGTAGGAGGGAGTAGAGAGTAGTAGAGAGTAGAGAGTAGTAGAGTGTAGAGAGTAGTAGTGAGTAGTAGGGA
>NC_060174.1:100089628-100098272 GCF_021184085.1 Oncorhynchus gorbuscha | reverse complement strand
TAGTGGTGATGGTGGTGATGGTGGTGGTAGTGGGGTGGTGATGGTGGTGGTGGTGGTGGTGATGGTGGTGGAGGTGATGGTGGTGGCAGTAATGGTAGTGATTGTGATGGTGGTGGTGGTGGTGATGGTGGTGGCAGTGATGGTGCTGATTGTGGTAGTAGTGATGGTAGTGGTGGTGATGGTAGTGGTGATGGTAGTGGTGGTGGTGATGGTGATGGTGCTGATTGTGGTAGTAGTGATGGTAGTGATGGTAGTGGTGGTGGTGCTGGTGGTCATGGTAGTGGTGGTGGTGGTGATAGTGGTGATGGTGGTGGCAGTGATGGTGGTGATTGTGATGGTGGTGATTGTGGTGGTGGTGGTGGTGGTGGTGGTGATGGTGATGGTGATGGTAGTGATGGTGGTGGCAGTGATGGTAGTGATTGTGATGGTGGTGATTGTGATGGTGGTAGTGGTGATGGTAGTGATGGTGGTGGTGGTGATGGTGATGCTAGTGGTGGTGGTAGTGGTGATGGTAGTGATGGTGGTGGTGGTGATGGTGATGCTAGTGATGGTGGTGATTGTGATGGTGGTGATTGTGGTGGTGGTGGTGGTGGTGGTGGTGATGGTGATGGTGATGGTAGTGATGGTGGTGGCAGTGATGGTAGTGATTGTGATGGTGGTGATTGTGATGGTGGTAGTGGTGATGGTAGTGATGGTGGTGGTGGTGATGGTGATGCTAGTGGTGGTGGTGATGGTGATAGTAGTGATGGTGGTGGCAGTGATGGTAGTGATGGTGGTGGTGGTGATGGTGCTGATTGTGGTAGTAGTGATGGTAGTGGTGGTGGTGGTGGTGGTGCTGGTGTTCATGGTAGTGGTGGTGGTGGGGATGGTGGTGGTGGTAGTGGTGATGGTGGTGGAGGTGGTGATGGTGATGGTGGTGCCAGTAATGGTGGTGCGGTGGTGATGGTGGTGGTGATGGTGGTGGCAGTGATGGTAGTGATTGTGATGGTGGTGATTGTGATGGTGGTAGTGGTGATGGTAGTGGTGGCGGTGATTGTAGTGATGGTGGTGGTGGTGATGTTAGTGATTGTGATGGTGATTGTGGTGGTGGTGCTGATTGTGGTAGTAGTGATGGTAGTGATGGTAGTGGTGGTGGTGGTGCTGGTGGTCATGGTAGTGGTGGTGGTGGTGATGGTGGTGGTGGTAGTGGTGATGGTGATGGTGGTGGAGGTGGTGATGGTAGTGGGGGTGGTGATGGGGATGGTAGTGATGGTGGTGGAAGTGATGGTAGTGATTGTGATGGTGGTGATTGTGATGGTGGTGGTGGTGATGGTAGTGGTGGTGGTGATGGTAGTGATGGTGGTGGCAGTGATTGTGATGGTGATGATTGTGATGGTGGTAGTGGTGATGGTAGTGGTGGTGGTGATGGTGACGATGGTGGTGGCAGTGATGGTAGTGATTGTGATGGTGGTGATTGTGATGGTGTTAGTGGTGATGGTGGTGGTGGTGCTGATTGTGGTAGTAGTGATGGTAGTGATGGTAGTGGTGGTGGTGGTGCTGGTGGTCATGGTAGTGTGGTGGTGGTGATGGTGGTGGTGGTAGTGGTGACGGTGATGGTGGTGGAGGTGGTGATGGTAGTGGGGGTGGTGATGGGGATGGTAGTGATGGTAGTGATTGTGATGGTGGTGATTGTGATGGTGGTGGTGGTGATGGTAGTGGTGGTGGTGATGGTAGTGATGGTGGTGGCAGTGATTGTGATGGTGATGATTGTGATGGTGGTAGTGGTGATGGTAGTGGTGGTGGTGATGGTGACGATGGTGGTGGCAGTGATGGTAGTGATTGTGATGGTGGTGATTGTGATGGTGTTAGTGGTGATGGTGGTGGTGGTGCTGATTGTGGTAGTAGTGATGGTAGTGATGGTAGTGGTGGTGGTGGTGCTGGTGGTCATGGTAGTGTGGTGGTGGTGATGGTGGTGGTGGTAGTGGTGACGGTGATGGTGGTGGAGGTGGTGATGGTAGTGGGGTGGTGATGGGGATGGTAGTGATGGTGGTGGAAGTGATGGTAGTGATTGTGATGGTGGTGGTGGTGATGGTAGTGGTGGTGGTGATGGTAGTGATGGTGGTGGCAGTGATTGTGATGGTGGTGATTGTGATGGTGTTAGTGGTGATGGTAGTGGTGGTGGTGATGGTAGTGATGGTGGTGGCAGTGATGGTAGTGATTGTGATGGTGGTGATTGTGATGGTGGTAGTGGTGATGGTAGTGGTGATGGTGATGGTATTGGTGGTGGTGATGGTGGTGGTGGTGGCAGTGATGGTAGTGATGGTGGTGGCAGTGATGGTGGTGGTGGTGGTGGTGATGGTGGTGCTGATTGTGGTAGTAGTGATGGTAGTGGTGGTGGTGCTGGTGGTCATGGTAGTGGTGGTGGTGGTGATGGTAGTGAGGGTGGTGGCAGTGATGGTAGTGATTGTGATGGTGTTGATTGTGATTGGCCTATTGAACACGACCCAGTTTAGGCAGACCTTGGACCTGATGATGGTGTGATCCATCATTCTCCCACATGCTTCCCAATCACCTTGTGTAGAACTGAGTGACCCAGTTCTCTCCACTACTCATTATGTCTGGTTCAAATCCCACTACAATAGTAATTGTCTGGAGATGATGCTTTTTTTAATTGATCTCACCTGGGAATCATATCCAGCGTTTGACTAGGCTAACATAGTATAAAGATATAAAGATACTACTGTGTATAAAGATACTCTGACTCATCTTGCATCAACAAACGCCCACAGAAAGATTAAGACTCTTGTAAAGCAAAGATGTGGTGTGTGAGTGGGTTTTTAGGGGATTTAGGGATTTCACAGATACAAACCTTACAATTTCATGTCGACAGTCACCCCTGTCATCAGCAACACAATGCTTAGACTACTAGGCAATCCGACTCCCACAAATCCTCTGTCACCTCGCCACATATTGGTCTCCAGGTCTCCAGCTCATCAGAAAGACTGGGAGGATGTTTGGCAGTAATCCCAGATTTCTGCCAGAAGACACACACTCAACAGCATGCATCTATTCTCACTCTGAAATGAATGAGACATAATTGCTCTGGCTGTTGCAGACTGAACCAGGGGATTTTCATGGTTTTTCGAATGCCATTTGAAGTTCTGCTCTTTGGGAGATGTTGTCTAAGAGTTTAGGGGTATTACAGTGACTCTTCAGATTACTTTTCTGAAGCTTTAAATGGGTCTCAGTAATGAGAGCGGAGTCTACATTCTTAGACTAAATAACCTCCCTTGTACGTCACCTGAGGTATACGACAGAGACAATGTTATTGTCTATGTTATTACGGTACACTTAAACAGCTGGAATCTGGAATCAGGATCTTCCCATTATCACTACTTCAATAGTTGAAATGTATGCCATCTGGTAGGATCTTCCCATTATCACTACTTCAATAGTTGAAATGTATGCCATCTGGTAGGATCTTCCCATTATCACTACTTCAATAGTTGATATACATGCCATCTGGTAGGATCTTCCCATTATCACTACTTCAATAGTTGATATACATGCCATCTGGTAGGATCTTCCCATTATCACTACTTCAATAGTTGATATACATGCCATCTGGTAGGATCTTCCCATTATCACTACTTCAATAGTTGATATACATGCCATCTGGCAGGATCTTCCCATTATCACTACTTCAATAGTTGATATACATGCCATCTGGCAGGATCTTCCCATTATCACTACTTCAATAGTTGATATACATGCCATCTGGTAGGATCTTCCCATTATCACTACTTCAATAGTTGATATACATGCCATCTGGTAGGATCTTCCCATTATCACTACTTCAATAGTTGATATACATGCCATCTGGTAGGATCTTCCCATTATCACTACTTCAATAGTTGATATACATGCCATCTGGTAGGATCTTCCCATTATCACTACTTCAATAGTTGATATACATGCTATCTGGTAGGATCTTCCCATTATCACTACTTCAATAGTTGATATACATGCCATCTGGTAGGATCTTCCCATTATCACTACTTCAATAGTTGATATACATACCATCTGGCAGGATCTTCCCATTATCACCACTTCAATTGTTGATATTTATGCCATCTGTCCACAGCCCCATTTGATAGTGTCAAAATAATTTCTTGGCAATGAAAGCATGGCAATAAAGATCTGGGTTAATCTGCACACATGATTCAGAACGCTGCCAATAGAACCTGTCATGCAGGTGAAAGAGGACCCAAAAGCGACTTGGCGAAAACAGAGTCTTTAATCCAGTAAAGTAAATACAAACAAAAAACACAACTTTCACTCGAAATGACGAGGACAAACTGGAGACTCGATCTTGAACAGCAGGTGAACAGCAGGTTGCCTCGGGAAGGCACTTGAACCAGACAGACTCAGACACCTGCTCACCACGCAGCATCTGAGGAAAACACGACACGACAGGGCGATACACAAACACAGCACGGTGAATTCTAGACAAGGAACCGACAGGACAGGAACGGAACACAAAGGAAGAAATAGGGACTCTAATCAGGGGAAAGGATCGGGAACAGGTGTGGGAAGACTAAATGATTGATTAGGGGAATAGGAACAGCTGGGAGCAGGAACGGAACGATAGAGAGAAGAGAGAGCGAGAGAGTGAGAGAGGGAGGGGGAGAGAGGGGATAGAAAGAGGGAAAGAACCTAATAAGACCAGCAGAGGGAAACGAATAGAATGGGAAGCCCAGGGACAAGACAAGATAATAAATGACAAAACATGACAGTACCCCCACTCACCGAGCGCCTCCTGGCGCACTCGAGGAGGAATCCTGGCGGCAACGGAGGAAATCATCAATGAGTGAACGGTCCAGCACGCCCCGAGACGGAACCCAACTCCTCTCCTCAGGACCGTAACCTCCCAATCCACTAAGTATTGGACCCGTCCCGAGAACGCATGTCCATGATCTTATGTACCTTGTAAATAGGTGCGCTCTCGACAAGGACGGGAGGGGGGAGGAAGACGAACGGGGGTGCGAAGAAAGGGCTTAACACAGGAGACATGGAAGACAGGATGGACGCGACGAAGATGTCGCGGAAGAAGAGTCGCACAGCGACAGGATTGGACGACCTGGGAGACACGGAACGGACCAATGAACCGCGGAGTCAACTTACGAGAAGCTGTCGTAAGAGGAAGGTTGGAGTGGAAAGCCACACTCTCTGGCCGCAACAATACCTTGGACTCTTAATCCTGCGTTTATTGGCGGCTCTCACAGTCTGTGCCCTGTAACGGCAAAGTGCAGACCACCCTCCTCCAGGTGCGCCACAACGTTGGACAAACGCTGAGCGGAGGGAACGCTGACTCGGCAAGCTGGGATGAGAACAGAGGAGGCTGGTAACCCAGACTACTCTGAAACGGAGATAACCCGGTAGCAGACGAAGGAAGCGACCAGAGCGTATTCTGCCCAGGGGAGCTGTTCTGCCCAAGACGCAGGGTTTCTGAAAGAAAGGCTGCGTAGTATGCGACCAAATCGCCTGATTGGCCCTCTGCTTGACCGTTAGACTGGGGATGAAACCCGGAAGAGAGACTGACGGACGCACCAATCAAAACGACAGAACTCCTCCAAAACTGTGACGTGAATTGCGGGCCTCTGTCTGAAACGGCGTCTAACGGGAGGCCATGAATTCTGAATACATTCTCGATAATGATTTGTGCCGTCTCCTTAGCGGAAGGAAGTTTAGCGAGGGAATGAAATGTGCCGCCTTAGAGAACCTATCGACAACCGTAAGAATCACAGTCTTCCCGCAGACAAAGGCAGACCGGTAATGAAGTCTAGGGCGATGTGAGACCATGGTCGAGAAGGAATGGGAGCGGTCTGAGACGACCGGCAGGAGGAGAGTTACCCGACTTAGTCTGCGCGCAGTCCGAACAAGCAGCCACGAAACGGCGCGTGTCACGCTCCTGAGTCGGCCACCAAAGCGCTGGCGAATAGACGCAAGAGTGCCTCGAACACCGGGATGACCAGCTAACTTGGCAGAGTGAGCCCACTGAAGAACAGCCAGACGAGTGGAAACAGGAACGAAAAAGGAGGTTACTAGGACAAGCGCGCGGCGACGCAGTGCGTGAGTGCTTGCTTAACCTGTCTTTCAATTCCCCAGACTGTTAACCCGACAACACGCCCATAAGGAAGAATCCCTCGGGATCAGTAGAAGCCACAGAAGAACTAAACAGACGGGATAAGGCATCAGGCTTGGTGTTCTTGCTACCCGGACGGTAAGAAATCACAAACTCAAACGAGCGAAAACAACGCCCAACGAGCTTGACGGGCATTAAGTCGTTTGGCAGAACGGATGTACTCAAGGTTCTTATGGTCTGTCCAAACGACAAAAGGAACGGTCGCCCCTCCAACCACTGTCGCCATTCGCCTAGGGCTACGGATGGCGAGCAGTTCACGGTTACCCACATCATAGTTGCGCTCAGATGGCGACAGGCGATGAGAAAATAAGCGCAAGGATGAACCTTATCGTCAGACTGGAAGCGCTGGGATAGAATGGCTCCCACGCTCACCTCTGAAGGCCAACCCGACAATGAATTGTCTAGTGACGTCAGGAGTAACGAGGATAGGAGCGGACGTAAACGTTCTTTTAGAAGATCAAAAGCTCCCTGGGCGGAACCGGACCACTTAAAACACGCTTGACAGAAGTAAGAGCT
Source organism: Oncorhynchus gorbuscha (assembly GCF_021184085.1). Classification (NCBI taxonomy): domain Eukaryota; kingdom Metazoa; phylum Chordata; class Actinopteri; order Salmoniformes; family Salmonidae; genus Oncorhynchus; species Oncorhynchus gorbuscha. The sequence continues at coordinate 100,091,572 of NC_060174.1, read as the reverse complement.
GTGAGAGGGGCAGCAACTTGACCGAAATTACGAATGAAACGCCGATAGAAATTAGCGAAACCTAAAAGCGCTGCAACTCGACACGTGACCTGAACGGGCCAATCACTGACAGCTTGACCTTAGCGGAATCCATCTGAATGCCTTCAGCGGAAATAACGGAACCGAGAAAAGTAACGGAGGAGACATGAAAAGAGCACTTCAGCCTTTACGAGAGACAATTCTCTAAAAGGCGCTGTAGAACACGTCAACGTGCTGAACATGAATCTCGAGTGACGGAGAAAATCAGGATATCGTCAAGATAGACAAAAACAAAGATGTTCAGCATGTCTCTCAGAACATCATTAACTAATGCCTGAAAACAGCTGGGCGCATTGGCGAGACCAAACGGCAGAACCCGGTACTCAAAATGCCCTAACGGAGTGTTAAACGCCGCTTTCCACCCGTCCCCCTCTCTGATGTGCACGAGATGGTAAGCGTTACGAAGGTCCAACTTAGTAAAGCACCTGGCTCCCTGCAGAATCTCGAAGGCTGATGACATAAGGGGAAGCGGATAACGATTCTTAACCGTTATGTCATTCAGCCCTCGATAATCCACGCAGGGGCGCAGAGTACCGTCCTTCTTCTTAACAAAAAGAACCCGCCCGGCCGGAGAGGAAGAAGGCACTATGGTACCGGGCGTCAAGAGACACAGACAAAATAATCCTCGAGAGCCTTACGTTCGGGGAGCCGACAGAGAGTATAGTCTACCCCGAGGAGGAGTGGGTCCCCGAAGAGATCAATACTACAATCATACGACCGGTGAGGAGGAAGGGAGTTGGCTCGGGACCGACTGAAGACCGTGCGCAGATCATGATATTCCTCCGGCACTCCTGTCAAATCGCCAGGTTCCTCCTGAGAAGTAGGGACAGAAGAAACGGGAGGGATGGCAGACATTAAACACTTCACATGACAAGAAACGTTCCAGGATAGGATAGAATTACTAGACCAATTAATAGAAGGATTATGACATACTAGCCAGGGATGACCCAAAACAACAGGTGTAAACGGTGAACGAAAAATCAAAAAAGAAATAGTCTCACTGTGGTTACCAGATACTGTGAGGGTTAAAGGTAGTGTCTCAAATCTGATACTGGGAAGATGACTACCATCTAAGGCGAACATGGGCGTAGGCTTCTCTAACTCTCTGAAAGGAATGTCATGTTTCCGAACCCATGCTTCGTCCATGAAACAACCCTCAGCCCCAGAGAGGTCGGAAACCTGAGCGGCCAGGTTCTCCACGGCATGGCGAGCAGCAGACAATTCCTGCTCGTGTCTGCCGAGCATGGCTCCTTGGATCTCGACGGCAGTGTAACGAGCGTCTGAAGTCGCTGGGTCCATTCCTTGGTCGGTTCCTTCTGTCATGCAGGTGAAAGAGGACCCAAAAGCGACTTGGCGAAAACAGAGTCTTTAATCCAGTAAAGTAAATACAAACAAAAAACACAACTTTCACTCGAAATGACGAGGACAAACTGGAGACTCGATCTTGAACAGCAGGTGAACAGCAGGTTGCCTCGGGAAGGCACTTGAACCAGACAGACTCAGACACCTGCTCACCACGCAGCATCTGAGGAAAACACGACACGACAGGGCGATACACAAACACAGCACGGTGAATTCTAGACAAGGAACCGACAGGACAGGAACGGAACACAAAGGAAGAAATAGGGACTCTAATCAGGGGAAAGGATCGGGAACAGGTGTGGGAAGACTAAATGATTGATTAGGGGAATAGGAACAGCTGGGAGCAGGAACGGAACGATAGAGAGAAGAGAGAGCGAGAGAGTGAGAGAGGGAGGGGGAGAGAGAGGGATAGAAAGAGGGAAAGAACCTAATAAGACCAGCAGAGGGAAACGAATAGAATGGGAAGCACAGGGACAAGACAAGATAATAAATGACAACATGACA
>NC_060174.1:99614245-99711745 GCF_021184085.1 Oncorhynchus gorbuscha | reverse complement strand
TATAGACTGTTTATCTTGAATCTTCCTCAGATGTGTTTGAAGCAGACAGCACACTCACCAGCCCCAGACTCAACCGTGCATTGGTAACTTCCTTTGACACTTTGCTATTGTTTGCATGCAACTTTGTGTGTGTGCTTCAATTGTTCCCCCAAAAAATATAACTCAAAGGAAGTGATGTTATGTAAGAAATTGCTGGTTGTATAGTGTTCTCAGCTGTAACGTTTAGGTAGCATATAAACCAAGCCTTATTTATGTTTCATGGTTACCTCTTAAATAATTCAATAAAGAGGGAGCTATTGCCTATGAATTTATTTCCAATTTAGCAAGAAGAAGACGTCGCCTCTTGAAACACGTTTGCTTTGCACACATTTTCTTTTCATCAAGTTTAATCCAACAGTTTCATTTTATGTACAGCACAGCATTTAACATAAATACAAAGTATCTACTGGCAAATCTATCATTGAGCTTTTATTAATCTAAGCATCAACAGTGGTTTAAGTTTGTTTACTTACTAGCATGACGAGAATGTATTTATACATCCTACATGTATTCATTTTATACCCCAGTCTTTCCACAAGACCCACCATGAATCATTCACAGTAGGCTATACATCTATATAGTAATTACGGTCATATAAATACGATATTATTTGCAGTCAGATTTCAGGGAGTTCTGATGTCGTTTTCCAACACTCACTGTCATCTAAGTATAACCAGTGCATAGCTGCACACAATCGAGTGCTACAAATGTGGAATAGGGCATGCCATCAAATCTTGTGACAGAAATGGAGCGAAACGCCCTCAGTCACAGCCACTCCGGCAGCCAAACAAAAACTCCATGGCTGCCTGCCCTAAGGGCCCTGGTCGAAAGTAGTTCACTACATAGGGAATAGGGTGCCATTTGGCATGCAACCTGTAATTACCACTGACAGCACAACACATCTTCCCCTACTCACTGGAGTACTGTGAATACTAGGCTGACATCTGACATGAGGGTTGGGTTCTTTCTATTGTGTTTATGTGCCAGGGAGGGAAGGCAACAGGCATCTCTTGTGTTTATGTGCCAGGGAGGGAAGGCAACAGGCATATCTTGTGTTTATGTGCCAGGGAGGGAAGGCAACAGGCATCTCTTGTGTTTATGTGCCAGGGAGGGAAGGCAACAGGCATCTCTTGTGTTTATGTGCCAGGATTCTAGGATTCTAAGTTTTGTATGGTATTTATTAATTTGTGGATGTCCATCATCAATTTCGTGTGATATACTCAGCAAAAAAAGAAACGTTCCTTTTTTAGGACCCTGTCTTTCAAGGATAATTCGTAAAAATCCAAATAACTTCACAGATCTTCATTGTAAAGGGTTTAAACACTGTTTCCCATGCTTGTTCAATGAACTATAAACAATTCATAAACAATTCATGAACAATTCATGAACATGCACCTGTGGAATGGTTGTTAAGACACTAACACTAAAGGGGCCTTTCTACTGACTCTGAAAAACACCAAAGGAAAGGTGCCCAGCTGTCCTCGCAGTGGCAGACCACGTCTAACAACACCTGCACAGGATCGGTACATCCGAACATCACACCTGCTGGACAGGTACAGGATGGCAACAACAACTGCCCGAGATACACCAGGAACGCACAATCCCTCCATCAGTGCTCAGACTGTCCGCAACAGGCTGAGAGAGGCTGAACTGAGGGCTTGTAGGCCTGTTTTAAGGCAGGTCCTTACCAGAAATCACCGGCAACAATGTTGCCTATGGGCACAAACTGTCCCTGGACCACTGTCCCTGGACCAGACAGGACTGGCAAAAAATGCTCTTCACTGAGGAGTCGCGGTTTTGTCTCACCAGGGGTGATGGTCGGATTTGCGTTTATCGTCAAAGGAATGAGCGTTACACCGAGGCCTGTACTCTGGAGTGGGATCAATTCGGAGGTGGAGGGTCCTTTATGATCTGGGGCGGTGTGTCACAGCATCATCGGACTGAGCTTGTTGTCATTGCAGGCAATCTCAACGATGTGCGTTACAAGGAAGACATCCTCCTCCCTCATGTGGTACCCTTCCTGCAGGCTCATCCTGACATGACCCTCCAGCATGACAATACCACCAGCCATTCTGCTCGTTCTATGCGTGATTTCCTGCAAGACAGGTATGTCAGTGTTCTACCATGGCCAGCGAAGAGTCCGGATCTCAATCCCATTGAGCACGTCTGGGACCTGTTAGATCGGAGGGTGAGAGCTAGGGCCATTCCCCCCAGAAATGTCCGGGAACTTGCAGGTACCTTGGTGGAAGAGTGAGGTAACATCTCACAGCAAGAACTGGCAAATCTGGTGCAGTCCATGAGGAGGAGATGCACTGCAATACTTAATGCAGCTGGTGGCCACACCAGATACTGACGGTTTCTTTTGATTTTGAACCCCCCTTTGTTCAGGGACAAATTATTCCATTTCTGTTAGTCACATGTCTGTGGAACTTGTTCAGTTTATGTCTCAGTTGTTGAATCTTGTTATGTTCATACAAATATTTACACATGTTAAGTTTGCTGAAAATAAACACAGTTGACAGTGAAAGGACGTTTCTTTTTTTGCTGAGATGATATTACAAATTACAATTCATATGGTGTAAAAAAAAAATTGTACAATATGTTACGAATTGAAATTCGTACAATATCTTACAAATTTGCAGAACGAATGATATGTTACAAATTCCAATTTTTTTGTGGCTAACATTAGCTAGGTGGCTAATGCTAACTTTAGCTAGGTGGCTAATGTTAGCTAGGCTAGGGGTTAGGGGTTTAAGGTTAGGGTTAGGGGAAGGGGAAGGGTTAGCTAACATGCTAAATAGCTGCAAAGTAGCTAAGAAGTAGCAAGTAGTTACAAAGTTGCTAATTAAGTCAAATGCTAAAGTTGTCTGTGATGAGATTGGAACAAGCCGAACCATCCTACTTTAGTTTTTGTCTTAAGTAACTTTCTGTCTTACGTAACCATACACAAACGTATAAATGTAACATATCATTTAGTGTCCTGGATTTACATTTACTATGTCTATGAGACTAATTGTGTCAGTCAGCATGCATAGGGAGTGTAATCCGTTACAGTTACTAGTTCTCTGTCCAAAATTGTAATCAGCCACGTAACTTTTGGATTACCCAAATAAATTATCAGATGAACATGTGCAGGTACAGATACTGGTGTGCAAAAGAGCAGAAAAGTAAATAAAATAAAAACAGTATGGGGATGAGGTAGGTAAATTGGGTGGGCTATTTACAGATGGACTATGTACAGCTGCAGCGATCGGTTAGCTGCTCAGATAGCAGATGTTTAAAGTTGGTGAGGGAGATAAAAGTCTCCAACTTCAGAGATTTTTGCAATTCGTTCAAGTCGCAGGCAGCAGAGAACTGGAAGGAAAAGCGGCCAAATGAGGTTTTGGCTTTAGGGATGATCAGTGAGATACACCTGCTGGAGCGCGTGCTACGGGTGGGTGTTGCCATCGTGACCAGTGAACTGAGATAAGGCGGAGCTTTACCTAGCATAGACTTGTAGATGACCTGGAGCCAGTGGGTCTGGCGACGAACATGTAGCAAGGGCCAGCCGGTGGTGGGTGGTATAAGGTGCTTTAGTAACAAAACGGATGGCATAGTAATAAACTGCATCCAGTTTGCCTGAGTAGAGTATTGGAAGCTATTTTGTAGATGACATCGCCGAAGTCGAGGATCGGTAGGATAGTCAGTTTTACGAGGGTAAGTTTTGCGGCATGAGTGAAGGAGGCTTTGTTGTGAAATAGAAAGCCGACTCTAGATTTGATATGATGATTTGATTTGATATGAGACTGGAAGGAGAGTTTACAGTCTGGCCAGACACCTAGGTACTTATAGATGTCCACATATTCTAGGTCGGAACCATCCAGGGTGGTGATGCTAGCCGGGCGTGCGGGTGCAGGTAGCGAACGGTAGAAAAGCATGCATTTGGTTTACTTGTTACTTATTTACTTGTGAAAAATGAATGCCACATGCTGCATTTGCTATAGGCCTTTTGTTGACCTTTTTGTTGGTGACACTGATATCTTGATAATATGCAGCTGTATAAAGGGCAAATCCATTGATGAAACAATAACAACATGGTTGCTCCTCCTCTGTTTAGGTAAAAAGCTGAGTGATGGACTTGGAGAAACGTATCTCAGATGAATAGACAGAGCTATGGATGCAAGGACTGACCATCCATGATATAACAAGTGTTGTTTTAACCATGTTATGAGGCTATACAGTGTTTGTTTACATTTACAATGTTTACAAACATTGGAGAAAGACAAGCTTATATTTTGGGTTCTCATGGAGTGTGACAGTGTAACACACGAGGCATTTATGAGTTACATTCTGGATATATATAATTTATAAGTTCAAAAATGGATGTAGCAACTACAGATTGTCCCTTTAAGTCTATCAAACGTGTGTGAGTTTGAGCAAGTGTCCATTAGGCCAATGGGTTTTCTTTTATCAGCATCAATTAGATTGAGCAATAAAAGCCCCACTGTTATTCCATAGGCTTGGATCGGCACTATGCAGCTGTTATTCCATAGGCTTGGATCGGAACTATGCAGCTGTTATTCCATAGGCTGGGATCGGCACTATGCAGCTGTTATTCCATAGGCTTGGATCGGCACTATGCAGCTGTTATTCCATAGGCTTGGTTCGGCACTATGCAGCTGTTATTCCATAGGCTTGGATCGGCACTATGCAGCTGTTATTCCATAGGCTTGGATCGGCACTATGCAGCTGTTATTCCATAGGCTTGGATCGGCACTATGCAGCTGTTATTCCATAGGCTTGGATCGGCACTATGCAGCTGTTATTCCATAGGCTGGGATCGGAACTATGCAGCTGTTATTCCATAGGCTGGGATCGGCACAATGCAGCTGTTATTCCATAGGCTTGGATCGGCACTATGCAGCTGTTATTCCATAGGCTTGGATCGGCACTATGCAGCTGTTATTCCATAGGCTTGGATCGGCACTATGCAGCTGTTATTCCATAGGCTTGGATCGGCACTATGCAGCTGTTATTCCATAGGCTTGGATCGGCACTATGCAGCTGTTATTCCATAGGCTTGGATCGGCACTATGCAGCTGTTATTCCATAGGCTTGGATCGGCACTATGCAGCTGTTATTCCATAGGCTTGGATCGGCACTATGCAGCTGTTATTCCATAGGCTTGGATCGGCACTATGCAGCTGTTATTCCATAGGCTTGGATCGGAACTATGCAGCTGTTATTCCATAGGCTGGGATCGGCACAATGCAGCTGTTATTCCATAGGCTTGGATCGGCACTATGCAGCTGTTATTCCATAGGCTTGGTTCGGCACTATGCAGCTGTTATTCCATAGGCTTGGATCGGCACTATGCAGCTGTTATTCCATAGGCTTGGATCGGCACTATGCAGCTGTTATTCCATAGGCTTGGATCGGCACTATGCAGCTGTTATTCCATAGGCTTGGATCGGCACTATGCAGCTGTTATTCCATAGGCTTGGATCGGCACTATGCAGCTGTTATTCCATAGGCTGGGATCGGCACTATGCAGCTGTTATTCCATAGGCTGGGATCGGCACTATGCAGCTGTTATTCCATAGGCTGGGATCGGCACTATGCAGCTGTTATTCCATAGGCTGGGATCGGCACTATGCAGCTGTTATTCCATAGGCTGGGATCCTCACTATGCAGCTGTTATTCCATAGGCTGGGATCCTCACTATGCAGCTGTTATTCCATAGGCTGGGATCCTCACTATGCAGCTGTTATTCCATAGGCTGGGATCCTCACTATGCAGCTGTTATTCCATAGGCTGGGATTCTCACTATGCAGCTGTTGCGAGAGCACATTTTTCACTGGCTGTCCACTGGTTTCAAAAACAATGATTGATAGGCAGCTTAAACCTCTTGAATTCAACCATTATTGGGTTCAAATACACATTTAGATTTGTGAACAGCCATCCACAACAACCACAATCCGTAAGGCACAAATAGCAAACATCAATACGCTATGTAGATATCAATAATAAGTGATATCCGTATCACCGTAGACTACACCACTGCTGTCATCCTCGCCTCCAAGCGTTTATTCAAGTTGGAAGACAGCAGTCGCACCATTGGAAAACATAGCTTGGACTGTAGCTTACAAAAAAACTATTTGTGTATTGGAACAAACTTAAACTTGCGCCTTTTTCAATGCTGATTTGAATGTCATTGAGAATGTTTTTTTTTTTTTTTTACAAACATACTTTCTGATTTTAAAAGTAATCCTCAGGGTAATCATCTAGTTTTTCAAAAGATATATATATCTTTTTGTAATTTAACGAATTACAGTTACCATTTTTTTGTAATCCCTTACATGTATCCGTTACTCCCCAACCCTGGACTTGGTTGTGGGGACAGAAGTTAGGAACTGTACTGCTATTATTTTCTTACAATCTGTTAGGGAAATGACCGGGTGTTGACAGACACCTTGGACAACTTTTACAGTGTTTAAGACACATGGCAAGGTCCTATATACTCTTCTCTCACATTCACATCTGGAATTATCAGCTGTTTGTCTACAGTGATTGAAATTGTTAAAATTATGATAATGTCCTTTTAGTGTAAGAACTGTTTGATGGGATAGAATTTTGGCCTGACATCATCAGGCAGTCATTTTTTACTCTTTTTGTTTCCAGTTGACCATTTTGAAAACAATCACAGTAACTTGCTAAGAAGCTATTTTTGTTTCTAGTTGACCATTTTGAAAACAATCACAGTAAGGTACTTAATTGTTACACAGAAATGATTTGATATTGAGATCAAATTGGCTGCATTGGACCTTTAACAATGGTTGTGAGTGACAACCTGAGATAGAAATATTACAGACACGACAATGAACTCTACTTCTCTACACTGAAACGGTCAAGAGATTACATTGAGGATGTTTCCGCTCATCACAGGAGGTTAGTAGAAAACATATTAGTGACTCAGGCTCTGACAGCTCTATTCACATCATAAACCACTGGATCAGTGCAGATGAAGGGGAGGAGACAGGTTCAAAAAGTTTTTGTTAAGCCTTGAGACAATTGAGACATGAATTGTATATGTGTGCCATTCAGAATGGGCAAGACAAAATATTTAAGTGCCTTTGTATGGTACTGGTACAGTATGGTACTGGTACAGTATGATACTGTAGTAGGTGCCAGGCACACCGGTTTGACGGTGTCAAGAACTGCAACGCTGCTTGGTTTTTCACGTTCAATACTTTCCTGTGTGTATCAAGAATGTTCCACCACCCAAAGGACATCCAGCCAACTTGACAAAACTGTGGGAAGCATTGGAGTCAACATGGGCCAGCATCCCTGTGGAACATTTTCTACACCTTGTAGAGTCCTTGCCCTGATAAACTGAGGCTGTTCAGAGGGCAACTTAATATTAGGAAAGTGGTCCTAATGTTTTGTACACTCAATGTATAAGCTAGTCCGCAACATATACTGTATGCCGTGGGGGATGGGAGGATGGGTTGTTACATGAGACGTGGGCCAGAGTCTCTCTCTCTCTGTGTCAATCCATACCTCCCATGTTGTAAGCCATGCCTGTGGCTGGCATCTCTCTTTCCCCTGGCAAATTCACCACACCATCACCTGCCCAGGCAGGGGTAGAACATGCTATATTCAGATCCGTGCTTGGTCCAAGGCTGTGGGGCTGTGGGAATAGAGGCTGTGGGGCAGTGGGAATAGAGTCAGTGGGGCTGTGAGGCTGTGGGAATAGAGGATGTGGGGCTGTGGGAATAGAGGGTGTGGAGCTGTGGGAATAGAGGGTGTGGAGCTGTGGGGCTGTGGGAATAGAGATTGTGGGGATATAGTCTGTGGAGCTGTGGAGCTGAGGGAATAGAGGCTGTGGAGTTGTGGGAATAGAGGGTGTGGAGCTGTGGGGCTGTGGGAATAGAGTTTGTGGGGCTTTGGGAATAGAGGCTGTGGGGATAGAGTCTGTGGAGCTGTGGAGCTGTGGAGCTGTGGGAATAGAGGCTGTGGAGTTGTGGGAATAGAGGCAGTGGGGCTGTGTGAATAGAGGCTGTGGAGTTGTGGGAATAGAGTCAGTGGGGCTGTGAGGCTGTGAGAATAGAGGATGTGGGGCTGTGGGAATAGAGGGTGTGGAGCTGTGGGAATAGAGGGTGTGGATCTGTGGGAATAGAGGGTGTGGAGCTGTGGGGCTGTGGGAATAGAGGGTGTGGATCTGTGGGAATAGAGGGTGTAGAGCTGTGGGGCTGTGGGAATAGAGGGTGTGGAGCTGTGGGGCTGTGGGAATAGAGGATGTGGGGCTGTGCGACTGTGAGAATAGAGGATGTGGAGCTGTGGGAATAGAGGGTGTGGAGCTGTGGGAATAGAGGGTGTGGAGCTGTGGGAATAGAGGGTGTGGAGCTGTGGGGCTGTGGGAATAGAGGGTGTGGTGGGAGCTGGTTCATGTAATCTCCTGTACTCTCTCTGACTAGAGGCTGTGGGAATAGAAGCTGTGGAGCTGTGGGGCTGTGGGAGTAGAGACTGTGGAGCTGTGGGGCTTTGGAAATAGAGGATGTGGGCCTGTGGGGCTGTGGGAATAGAGGCTGTGGTGGGAGCTGGTTCATGTGATCTCCTGTGTTCTCTCTGACTCTGGTACGGGAGGTCTGAGGCTGTCGTTGGCCATCCCCAGCCCACATGCTCCCTCCCTCTCTAACAGACTTCCTATGCCCTGAGCTATTGATCTCAGATCTCAGAGGGGACCTCTGCCGTCTCAGTTATCAGAGCCCACAAAGGGAGCTGCCTCACCTCCTCAGACAGCCACCTCCCTCCTCCTCCTCCCCCTCCATCACACAGCTCTCCTCCCTGCATGGCACTAAGCGTCCCTATCAATCTGCCTGCTCCTCCAGCATGCCTACCTGGGCTGCTCTGCTCTGCGTGCCACGCATCTTTCTCCCCTCTGTCTCTCCATCCACCCATCCATCTTCAGGCCCCTCTGTCTCTCCGTCCACCCATCCATCTTTCTCCCCTCTGTCTCTCCATCCACCCATCCATCTTCAGGCCCCTCTGTCTCTCCGTCCACCCATCCATCTATCTCCTCTCTGTCTCTCCATCCACCCATCCATCTTTCTCCCCTCTGTCTCTCCATCCACCCATCCATCTTCAGGCCCCTCTGTCTCTCCATCCACCCATCCATCTATCTCCCCTCTGTCTCTCCATCCACCCATCCATCTCTCTCCCCTCTGTCTCTCCGTGTACCGATCCATCTCTCTCCCCTCTGTCTCTCCGTGTACCGATCCATCTCTCTCCCCTCTGTCTCTCCATCCACCCATCCATCTCTCTCCCCTCTGTCTCTCCCTCCACCCATCCATCTATCTCCCCCCTGTCTCTCCGTGTACCGATCCATCTCTCTCCCCTCTGTCTCTCCAACCACCCATCCATCTCTCTCCCCTCTGTCTCTCCATCCACCCATCCATCTCTCTCCCCTCTGTCTCTCCGTCCACCCATCCATCTATCTCCTCTCTGTCTCTCCATCCACCCATCCATCTTTCTCCCCTCTGTCTCTCCATCCACCCATCCATCTTCAGGCCCCTCTGTCTCTCCGTCCACCCATCCATCTATCTCCCCTCTGTCTCTCCATCCACCCATCCATCTATCTCCCCTCTGTCTCTCCATCCACCCATCCATCTCTCTCCCCTCTGTCTCTCCGTGTACCGATCCATCTCTCTCCCCTCTGTCTCTCCGTGTACCGATCCATCTCTCTCCCCTCTGTCTCTCCCTCCACCCATCCATCTATCTCCCCCCTGTCTCTCCGTGTACCGATCCATCTCTCTCCCCTCTGTCTCTCCAACCACCCATCCATCTCTCTCCCCTCTGTCTCTCCATCCACCCATCCATCTCTCTCCCCTCTGTCTCTCCGTCCACCCATCCATCTTCAGGCCCCTCTGTCTCTCCGTCCACCCATCCATCTATCTCCCCTCTGTCTCTCCATCCACTCATCCATCTATCTCCCCTCTGTCTCTCCGTCCACCCATCCATCTTCAGGCCCCTCTGTCTCTCCGTCCACCCATCCATCTATCTCCCCTCTGTCTCTCCATGTTCCGATCCATCTATCTCCCCTCTGTCTCTCCGTCCACCCATCCATCTCTCTCCCCTCTGTCTCTCCATCCACCCATCCATCCATCTCCCCTCTGTCTCTCCGTGTTCCGATCCATCTATCTCCCCTCTGTCTCTCCGTCCACCCATCCATCTCTCTCCCCTCTGTCTCTCCATCCACCCATCCATCTCTCTCCCCTCTGTCTCTCCATCCACCCATCCATCTTCAGGCCCCTCTGTCTCTCCGTCCACCCATCCATCTATCTCCTCTCTGTCTCTCCATCCACCCATCCATCTTTCTCCCCTCTGTCTCTCCATCCACCCATCCATCTTCAGGCCCCTCTGTCTCTCCGTCCACCCATCCATCTATCTCCCCTCTGTCTCTCCATCCACCCATCCATCTATCTCCCCTCTGTCTCTCCATCCACCCATCCATCTCTCTCCCCTCTGTCTCTCCGTGTACCGATCCATCTCTCTCCCCTCTGTCTCTCCGTGTACCGATCCATCTCTCTCCCCTCTGTCTCTCCATCCACCCATCCATCTCTCTCCCCTCTGTCTCTCCCTCCACCCATCCATCTATCTCCCCCTGTCTCTCCGTGTACCGATCCATCTCTCTCCCCTCTGTCTCTCCAACCACCCATCCATCTCTCTCCCCTCTGTCTCTCCATCCACCCATCCATCTCTCTCCCCTCTGTCTCTCCGTCCACCCATCCATCTATCTCCTCTCTGTCTCTCCATCCACCCATCCATCTTTCTCCCCTCTGTCTCTCCATCCACCCATCCATCTTCAGGCCCCTCTGTCTCTCCGTCCACCCATCCATCTATCTCCCCTCTGTCTCTCCATCCACCCATCCATCTATCTCCCCTCTGTCTCTCCATCCACCCATCCATCTCTCTCCCCTCTGTCTCTCCGTGTACCGATCCATCTCTCTCCCCTCTGTCTCTCCGTGTACCGATCCATCTCTCTCCCCTCTGTCTCTCCCTCCACCCATCCATCTATCTCCCCCCTGTCTCTCCGTGTACCGATCCATCTCTCTCCCCTCTGTCTCTCCAACCACCCATCCATCTCTCTCCCCTCTGTCTCTCCATCCACCCATCCATCTCTCTCCCCTCTGTCTCTCCGTCCACCCATCCATCTTCAGGCCCCTCTGTCTCTCCGTCCACCCATCCATCTATCTCCCCTCTGTCTCTCCATCCACTCATCCATCTATCTCCCCTCTGTCTCTCCGTCCACCCATCCATCTTCAGGCCCCTCTGTCTCTCCGTCCACCCATCCATCTATCTCCCCTCTGTCTCTCCATGTTCCGATCCATCTATCTCCCCTCTGTCTCTCCGTCCACCCATCCATCTCTCTCCCCTCTGTCTCTCCATCCACCCATCCATCCATCTCCCCTCTGTCTCTCCGTGTTCCGATCCATCTATCTCCCCTCTGTCTCTCCGTCCACCCATCCATCTCTCTCCCCTCTGTCTCTCCATCCACCCATCCATCTCTCTCCCCTCTGTCTCTTCATCCACTCATTCATCTCTCTCCCCTCTGTCTCTCCGTCCACCCATCCATCTTCAGGCCCCTCTGTCTCTCCATCCACCCATCCATCTCTCTCCCCTCTGTCTCTCCATCCACCCATCCATCTATCTCCCCTCTGTCTCTCCGTGTACCGATCCATCTCTCTCCCCTCTGTCTCTCCATCCACCCATCCATCTCTCTCCCCTTTGTCTCTCCATCCACTCATCCATCTCTCTCCCCTCTGTCTCTCCGTCCACCCATCCATCTTCAGGCCCCTCTGTCTCTCCGTCCACCCATCCATCTATCTCCCCTCTGTCTCTCCATGTTCCGATCCATCTATCTCCTCTCTGTCTCTCCGTCAACACATCCATCTCTCCATCCACCCATGCATCTTCAGGCCCCTCTGTCTCTCCGTCCACCCATCCATCTATCTCCCCTCTGTCTCTCCGTGTTCCGATCCATCTATCTCCCCATTGTCTCTCCGTCCACCCATCCATCTCTCTCCCCTCTGTCTCTCCGTCCACCCATCCATCTATCTCCCCTCTGTCTCTCCGTGTTCCGATCCATCTATCTCCCCTCTGTCTCTCCGTCCACCCATCCATCTCTCTCCCCTCTGTCTCTCCATCCACCCATCCATCTCTCTCCCCTCTGTCTCTCCGTCCACCCATCCATCTTCAGGCCCCTCTGTCTCTCCGTCCACCCATCCATCTCTCTCCCCTCTGTCTCTCCGTCCACCCATCCATCTATCTCCCCTCTGTCTCTCCGTGTTCCGATCCATCTATCTCCCCTCTGTCTCTCCGTCCACCCATCCATCTCTCTCCCCTCTGTCTCTCCATCCACCCATCCATCTCTCTCCCCTCTGTCTCTCCGTCCACCCATCCATCTTCAGGCCCCTCTGTCTCTCCGTCCACCCATCCATCTATCTCCCCTCTGTCTCTCCATCCACTCATCCATCTATCTCCCCTCTGTCTCTCCGTCCACCCATCCATCTTCAGGCCCCTCTGTCTCTCCGTCCACCCATCCATCTATCTCCCCTCTGTCTCTCCATGTTCCGATCCATCTATCTCCCCTCTGTCTCTCCGTCCAGCCATCTATCTCTCTCCCCTCTGTCTCTCCATCCACCCATCCATCCATCTCCCCTCTGTCTCTCCATCCACTCATCCATCTATCTCCCCTCTGTCTCTCCGTCCACCCATCCATCTTCAGGCCCCTCTGTCTCTCCGTCCACCCATCCATCTATCTCCCTCTGTCTCTCCATGTTCCGATCCATCTATCTCCCCTCTGTCTCTCCGTCCACCCATCTATCTCTCTCCCCTCTGTCTCTCCGTCCACCCATCCATCTTCAGGCCCCTCTGTCTCTCCGTCCACCCATCCATCTATCTCCCCTCTGTCTCTCCATGTTCCGATCCATCTATCTCCCCTCTGTCTCTCCGTCCACCCATCCATCTCTCTCCCCTCTGTCTCTCCATCCACCCATCCATCCATCTCCCCTCTGTCTCTCCGTGTTCCGATCCATCTATCTCCCCTCTGTCTCTCCGTCCACCCATCCATCTCTCTCCCCTCTGTCTCTCCATCCACCCATCCATCTCTCTCCCCTCTGTCTCTTCATCCACTCATTCATCTCTCTCCCCTCTGTCTCTCCGTCCACCCATCCATCTTCAGGCCCCTCTGTCTCTCCGTCCACCCATCCATCTATCTCCCCTCTGTCTCTCCGTGTACCGATCCATCTCTCTCCCCTCTGTCTCTCCGTGTACCGATCCATCTCTCTCCCCTCTGTCTCTCCATCCACCCATCCATCTCTCTCCCCTCTGTCTCTCCATCCACCCATCCATCTATCTCCCCTCTGTCTCTCCGTGTACCGATCCATCTCTCTCCCCTCTGTCTCTCCATCCACCCATCCATCTCTCTCCCCTCTGTCTCTCCATCCACTCATCCATCTCTCTCCCCTCTGTCTCTCCGTCCACCCATCCATCTTCAGGCCCCTCTGTGTCTCCGTCCACCCATCCATCTATCTCCCCTCTGTCTCTCCATCCACTCATCCATCTATCTCCCCTCTGTCTCTCCGTCCACCCATCCATCTTCAGGCCCCTCTGTCTCTCCGTCCACCCATCCATCTATCTCCTCTCTGTCTCTCCATGTTCCGATCCATCTATCTCCTCTCTGTCTCTCCGTCCACACATCCATCTCTCCATCCACCCATGCATCTTCAGGCCCCTCTGTCTCTCCGTCCACCCATCCATCTATCTCCCCTCTGTCTCTCCGTGTTCCGATCCATCTATCTCCCCATTGTCTCTCCGTCCACCCATCCATCTCTCTCCCCTCTGTCTCTCCGTCCACCCATCCATCTATCTCCCCTCTGTCTCTCCGTGTTCCGATCCATCTATCTCCCCTCTGTCTCTCCGTCCACCCATCCATCTCTCTCCCCTCTGTCTCTCCATCCACCCATCCATCTCTCCCCTCTGTCTCTCCGTCCACCCATCCATCTTCAGGCCCCTCTGTCTCTCCGTCCACCCATCCATCTATCTCCCCTCTGTCTCTCCATGTTCCGATCCATCTATCTCCCCTCTGTCTCTCCGTCCACCCATCTATCTCTCTCCCCTCTGTCTCTCCATCCACCCATCCATCCATCTCCCCTCTGTCTCTCCATCCACTCATCCATCTATCTCCCCTCTGTCTCTCCGTCCACCCATCCATCTTCAGGCCCCTCTGTCTCTCCGTCCACCCATCCATCTATCTCCCCTCTGTCTCTCCATGTTCCGATCCATCTATCTCCCCTCTGTCTCTCCGTCCACCCATCTATCTCTCTCCCCTCTGTCTCTCCGTCCACCCATCCATCTTCAGGCCCCTCTGTCTCTCCGTCCACCCATCCATCTATCTCCCCTCTGTCTCTCCATGTTCCGATCCATCTATCTCCCCTCTGTCTCTCCGTCCACCCATCCATCTCTCTCCCCTCTGTCTCTCCATCCACCCATCCATCTCTCTCCCCTCTGTCTCTTCATCCACTCATCCATCTCTCTCCCCTCTGTCTCTCCGTCCACCCATCCATCTTCAGGCCCCTCTGTCTCTCCGTCCACCCATCCATCTATCTCCCCTCTGTCTCTCCGTGTACCGATCCATCTCTCTCCCCTCTGTCTCTCCGTGTACCGATCCATCTCTCTCCCCTCTGTCTCTCCATCCACCCATCCATCTCTCTCCCCTCTGTCTCTCCATCCACCCATCCATCTATCTCCCCTCTGTCTCTCCGTGTACCGATCCATCTCTCTCCCTCTGTCTCTCCATCCACCCATCCATCCACCTCTCTCCCCTCTGTCTCTCCATCCACTCATCCATCTCTCTCCCCTCTGTCTCTCCGTCCACCCATCCATCTTCAGGCCCCTCTGTGTCTCCGTCCACCCATCCATCTATCTCCCCTCTGTCTCTCCATCCACTCATCCATCTATCTCCCCTCTGTCTCTCCGTCCACCCATCCATCTTCAGGCCCCTCTGTCTCTCCGTCCACCCATCCATCTATCTCCCCTCTGTCTCTTCGTGTTCCGATCCATCTATCTCCTCTCTGTCTCTCCGTCCACACATCCATCTCTCCATCCACCCATGCATCTTCAGGCCCCTCTGTCTCTCCGTCCACCCATCCATCTATCTCCCCTCTGTCTCTCCGTGTTCCGATCCATCTATCTCCCCTCTGTCTCTCCGTCCACCCATTCATCTCTCTCCCCTCTGTCTCTCCCTCCACCCATCCATCTATCTCCCCCCTGTCTCTCCGTGTACCGATCCATCTCTCTCCCCTCTGTCTCTCCAACCACCCATCCATCTCTCTCCCCTCTGTCTCTCCATCCACCCATCCATCTCTCTCCCCTCTGTCTCTCCGTCCACCCATCCATCTATCTCCTCTCTGTCTCTCCATCCACCCATCCATCTTTCTCCCCTCTGTCTCTCCATCCACCCATCCATCTTCAGGCCCCTCTGTCTCTCCGTCCTCCCATCCATCTATCTCCCCTCTGTCTCTCCATCCACCCATCCATCTATCTCCCCTCTGTCTCTCCATCCACCCATCCATCTCTCTCCCCTCTGTCTCTCCGTGTACCGATCCATCTCTCTCCCCTCTGTCTCTCCGTGTACCGATCCATCTCTCTCACCTCTGTCTCTCCATCCACCCATCCATCTCTCTCCCCTCTGTCTCTCCATCCACTCATCCATCTCTCTCCCCTCTGTCTCTCCGTCCACCCATCCATCTTCAGGCCCCTCTGTGTCTCCGTCCACCCATCCATCTATCTCCCCTCTGTCTCTCCATCCACTCATCCATCTATCTCCCCTCTGTCTCTCCGTCCACCCATCCATCTTCAGGCCCCTCTGTCTCTCCGTCCACCCATCCATCTATCTCCCCTCTGTCTCTCCATGTTCCGATCCATCTATCTCCTCTCTGTCTCTCCGTCCACACATCCATCTCTCCATCCACCCATGCATCTTCAGGCCCCTCTGTCTCTCCGTCCACCCATCCATCTATCTCCCCTCTGTCTCTCCGTGTTCCGATCCATCTATCTCCCCTCTGTCTCTCCGTCCACCCATCCATCTCTCTCCCCTCTGTCTCTCCGTCCACCCATCCATCTATCTCCCCTCTGTCTCTCCGTGTTCCGATCCATCTATCTCCCCTCTGTCTCTCCGTCCACCCATCCATCTCTCTCCCCATCCACCCATCTGTCTCTCCATCCACCCATCCATCTCTCTCCCCTCTGTCTCTCCGTCCACCCATCCATCTTCAGGCCCCTCTGTCTCTCCGTCCACCCATCCATCAATCTCCCCTCTGTCTCTCCATCCACTCATCCATCTATCTCCCCTCTGTCTCTCCGTCCACCCATCCATCTTCAGGCCCCTCTGTCTCTCCGTCCACCCATCCATCTATCTCCCCTCTGTCTCTCCATGTTCCGATCCATCTATCTCCCCTCTGTCTCTCCGTCCACCCATCTATCTCTCTCCCTCTGTCTCTCCATCCACCCATCCATCCATCTCCCTCTGTCTCTCCGTGTTCCGATCCATCTATCTCCCCTCTGTCTCTCCGTCCACCCATCCATCTCTCTCCCCTCTGTCTCTCCATCCACCCATCCATCTCTCTCCCCTCTGTCTCTTCATCCACTCATCCATCTCTCTCCCCTCTGTCTCTCCGTCCACCCATCCATCTTCAGGCCCCTCTGTCTCTCCGTCCACCCATCCATCTATCTCCCCTCTGTCTCTCCGTGTACCGATCCATCTCTCTCCCCTCTGTCTCTCCGTGTACCGATCCATCTCTCTCCCCTCTGTCTCTCCATCCACCCATCCATCTATCTCCCCTCTGTCTCTCCGTGTACCGATCCATCTCTCTCCCCTCTGTCTCTCCATCCACCCATCCATCTCTCTCCCCTCTGTCTCTCCATCCACTCATCCATCTCTCTCCCCTCTGTATCTCCGTCCACCCATCCATCTTCAGGCCCCTCTGTGTCTCCGTCCACCCATCCATCTATCTCCCCTCTGTCTCTCCATCCACTCATCCATCTATCTCCCCTCTGTCTCTCCGTCCACCCATCCATCTTCAGGCCCCTCTGTCTCTCCGTCCACCCATCCATCTATCTCCCCTCTGTCTCTCCGTGTTCCGATCCATCTATCTCCTCTCTGTCTCTCCGTCCACACATCCATCTCTCCATCCACCCATGCATCTTCAGGCCCCTCTGTCTCTCCGTCCACCCATCCATCTATCTCCCCTCTGTCTCTCCGTGTTCCGATCCATCTATCTCCCCTCTGTCTCTCCGTCCACCCATCCATCTATCTCCCCTCTGTCTCTCCATCCACTCATCCATCTATCTCCCCTCTGTCTCTCCGTCCACCCATCCATCTTCAGGCCCCTCTGTCTCTCCGTCCACCCATCCATCTATCTCCCCTCTGTCTCTCTGTGTTCCGATCCATCTATCTCCTCTCTGTCTCTCCGTCCACCCATCCATCTATCTCCCCTCTGTCTCTCCTTCCACCCATCCATCTATCTCCCCTCTGTCTCTCCGTGTTCCGATCCATCTCTCTCCCTTCTGTCTCTCCGTCCACCCATCCATCTCTCTCCCCTCTGTCTCTCCATCCACCCATCCATCTCTCTCCCCTCTGTCTCTTCATCCACTCATCCATCTCTCTCCCCTCTGTCTCTTCGTCCACCCATCCATCTTCAGGCCCCTCTGTCTCTCCGTCCACCCATCCATCTATCTCCCCTCTGTCTCTACGTGTACCGATCCATCTATCTCCTCTCTGTCTCTCTGTCCACCCATCCATCTCTCCATCCACCCATGCATCTTCAGGCCCCTCTGTCTCTCCGTCCACCCATCCATCTAACTCCCCTCTGTCTCTCCATGTACCGATCCATCTATCTCCCCTCTGTCTCTCCATCCACACATCCATCTATCTCCCCTCTGTCTCTCCGTCCACCCATCCATCTTCAGGCCCCTCTGTCTCTCCGTCCACCCATCCATCTATCTCCCCTCTGTCTCTCCGTGTTCCGATCCATCTATCTCCCTTCTGTCTCTCCGTCCACCCATCCATCTCTCTCCCCTCTGTCTCTCCATCCACCCATCCATCTCTCTCCCCTCTGTCTCTTCATCCACTCATCCATCTCTCTCCCCTCTGCCTCTTCGTCCACCCATCCATCTTCAGGCCCCTCTGTCTCTCCGTCCACCCATCCATCTATCTCCCCTCTGTCTCTACGTGTACCGATCCATCTATCTCCTCTCTGTCTCTCTGTCCACCCATCCATCTCTCCATCCACCCATGCATCTTCAGGCCCCTCTGTCTCTCCGTCCACCCATCCATCTAACTCCCCTCTGTCTCTCCATGTACCGATCCATCTATCTCCCCTCTGTCTCTCCATCCACACACCCATCTATCTCCCCTCTGTCTCTCCGTCCACCCATCCATCTTCAGGCCCCTCTGTCTCTCCGTCCACCCATCCATCTATCTCCCCTTTGTCTCTCCGTGTACCGATCCATCTCTCTCCCCTCTGTCTCTCCATCCACCCATCCATCTCTCTCCCCTCTGTCTCTCCATCCACTCATCCATCTATCTCCCCTCTGTCTCTCCGTCCACCCATCCATCTTCAGGCCCCTCTGTCTCTCCGTCCACCCATCCATCTATCTCCCCTCTGTCTCTCCGTGTACCGATCCATCTCTCTCCCCTCTGTCTCTCCATCCACTCATCCATCTCTCTCCCCTCTGTCTCTCCATCCACTCATCCATCTATCTCCCCTCTGTCTCTCCGTCCACCCATCCATCTTCAGGCCCCTCTGTCTCTCCGTCCACCCATCCATCTATCTCCCCTCTGTATCTCCGTGTTCCGATCCATCTCCGTGTTCCGATCCATCTATCTTCCCTCTGTCTCTCCGTCCACCCATCCATCTCTCTCCCCTCTGTCTCTCCATCCACCCATCCATCTCTCTCCCCTCTGTCTCTCCGTCCACCCATCCATCTTCAGGCCCCTCTGTCTCTCCGTCCACCCATCCATCTATCTCCCCTCTGTCTCTCCATGTTCCGATCCATCTATCTCCCCTCTGTCTCTCCGTCCACCCATCTATCTCTCTCCCCTCTGTCTCTCCATCCACCCATCCATCCATCTCCCCTCTGTCTCTCCGTGTTCCGATCCATCTATCTCCCCTCTGTCTCTCCGTCCACCCATCCATCTCTCTCCCCTCTGTCTCTCCATCCACCCATCCATCTCTCTCCCCTCTGTCTCTTCATCCACTCATCCATCTCTCTCCCCTCTGTCTCTCCGTCCACCCATCCATCTTCAGGCCCCTCTGTCTCTCCGTCCACCCATCCATCTATCTCCCCTCTGTCTCTCCGTGTACCGATCCATCTCTCTCCCCTCTGTCTCTCCATCCACCCATCCATCTCTCTCCCCTCTGTCTCTCCATCCACCCATCCATCTATCTCCCCTCTGTCTCTCCGTGTACCGATCCATCTCTCTCCCCTCTGTCTCTCCATCCACCCATCCATCTCTCTCCCCTCTGTCTCTCCATCCACTCATCCATCTCTCTCCCCTCTGTCTCTCCGTCCACCCATCCATCTTCAGGCCCCTCTGTGTCTCCGTCCACCCATCCATCTATCTCCCCTCTGTCTCTCCATCCACTCATCCATCTATCTCCCCTCTGTCTCTCCGTGTTCCGATCCATCTATCTCCTCTCTGTCTCTCCGTCCACACATCCATCTCTCCATCCACCCATGCATCTTCAGGCCCCTCTGTCTCTCCGTCCACCCATCCATCTATCTCCCCTCTGTCTCTCCGTGTTCCGATCCATCTATCTCCCCTCTGTCTCTCCGTCCACCCATCCATCTATCTCCCCTCTGTCTCTCCATCCACTCATCCATCTATCTCCCCTCTGTCTCTCCGTCCACCCATCCATCTTCAGGCCCCTCTGTCTCTCCGTCCACCCATCCATCTATCTCCCCTCTGTCTCTCTGTGTTCCGATCCATCTATCTCCTCTCTGTCTCTCCGTCCACCCATCCATCTATCTCCCCTCTGTCTCTCCTTCCACCCATCCATCTATCTCCCCTCTGTCTCTCCGTGTTCCGATCCATCTATCTCCCTTCTGTCTCTCCGTCCACCCATCCATCTCTCTCCCCTCTGTCTCTCCATCCACCCATCCATCTCTCTCCCCTCTGTCTCTTCATCCACTCATCCATCTCTCTCCCCTCTGTCTCTTCGTCCACCCATCCATCTTCAGGCCCCTCTGTCTCTCCGTCCACCCATCCATCTATCTCCCCTCTGTCTCTACGTGTACCGATCCATCTATCTCCTCTCTGTCTCTCTGTCCACCCATCCATCTCTCCATCCACCCATGCATCTTCAGGCCCCTCTGTCTCTCCGTCCACCCATCCATCTAACTCCCCTCTGTCTTTCCATGTACCGATCCATCTATCTCCCCTCTGTCTCTCCATCCACACATCCATCTATCTCCCCTCTGTCTCTCCGTCCACCCATCCATCTTCAGGCCCCTCTGTCTCTCCGTCCACCCATCCATCTATCTCCCCTCTGTCTCTCCGTGTACCGATCCATCTCTCTCCCCTCTGTCTCTCCATCCACCCATCCATCTCTCTCCCCTCTGTCTCTCCATCCACTCATCCATCTATCTCCCCTCTGTCTCTCCGTCCACCCATCCATCTTCAGGCCCCTCTGTTTCTCCGTCCACCCATCCATCTATCTCCCCTCTGTCTCTCCGTGTACCGATCCATCTCTCTCCCCTCTGTCTCTCATCCACTCATCCATCTCTCTCCCCTCTGTCTCTCCATCCACTCATCCATCTATCTCCCCTCTGTCTCTCCGTCCACCCATCCATCTTCAGGCCCCTCTGTCTCTCCGTCCACCCATCCATCTATCTCCCCTCTGTCTCTCCGTGTTCCGATCCATCCATCTCCTCTCTGTCTCTCCATCCACACATCCATCTCTCCATCCACCCATGCATCTTCAGGCCCCTCTGTCTCTCCGTCCACCCATCCATCTATCTCCCCTCTGTCTCTCCGTGTTCCGATCCATCTATCTCCTCTCTGTCCCTCCATCCACACATCCATCTCTCCATCCACCCATGCATCTTCAGGCCCCTCTGTCTCTCCGTCCACCCATCCATCTATCTCCCCTCTGTCTCTCCGTCCACCCATCCATCTCTCTCCCCTCTGTCTCTCCGTCCACCCATCCATCTATCTCCCCTCTGTCTCTCCGTGTTCCGATCCATCTATCTCCCCTCTGTCTCTCCGTCCACCCATCCATCTCTCTCCCCTCTGTCTCTCCATCCACCCATCCATCTCTCTCCCCTCTGTCTCTCCATCCACCCATCCATCTTCAGGCCCCTCTGTCTCTCCGTCCACCCATCCATCTATCTCCCCTCTGTCTCTCCATCCACTCATCCATCTATCTCCCCTCTGTCTCTCCGTCCACCCATCCATCTTCAGGCCCCTCTGTCTCTCCGTCCACCCATCCATCTATCTCCCCTCTGTCTCTCCGTGTTCCGATCCATCTATCTCCTCTCTGTCTCTCCGTCCACCCATCCATCTATCTCCCCTCTGTCTCTCCATCCACCCATCCATCTATCTCCCCTCTGTCTCTCCGTGTTCCGATCCATCTATCTCCCTTCTGTCTCTCCGTCCACCCATCCATCTCTCTCCCCTCTGTCTCTCCATCCACCCATCCACCCATCCATCTCTCTCCCCTCTGTCTCTTCATCCACTCATCCATCTCTCTCCCCTCTGTCTCTTCGTCCACCCATCCATCTTCAGGCCCCTCTGTCTCTCCGTCCACCCATCCATCTATCTCCCCTCTGTCTCTACGTGTACCGATCCATCTATCTCCTCTCTGTCTCTCTGTCCACCCATCCATCTCTCCATCCACCCATGCATCTTCAGGCCCCTCTGTCTCTCCGTCCACCCATCCATCTATCTCCCCTCTGTCTCTCCATGTACCGATCCATCTATCTCCCCTCTGTCTCTCCGTCCACCCATCCATCTATCTCCCCTCTGTCTCTCCATCCACACATCCATCTATCTCCCCTCTGTCTCTCCGTCCACCCATCCATCTTCAGGCCCCTCTGTCTCTCCGTCCACCCATCCATCTATCTCCCCTCTGTCTCTCCGTGTACCGATCCATCTCTCTCCCCTCTGTCTCTCCATCCACCCATCCATCTCTCTCCCCTCTGTCTCTCCATCCACTCATCCATCTATCTCCCCTCTGTCTCTCCGTCCACCCATCCATCTTCAGGCCCCTCTGTCTCTCCGTCCACCCATCCATCTATCTCCCCTCTGTCTCTCCGTGTACCGATCCATCTCTCTCCCCTCTGTCTCTCCATCCACCCATCCATCTCTCTCCCCTCTGTCTCTCCATCCACCCATCCATCTACCTCCCCTCTGTCTCTCCGTGTACCGATCCATCTCTCTCCCCTCTGTCTCTCCATCCACACATCCATCTCTCCATCCACCCATGCATCTTCAGGCCCCTCTGTCTCTCCGTCCACCCATCCATCTATCTCCCCTCTGTCTCTCCGTGTACCGATCCATCTCTCTCCCCTCTGTCTCTCCGTGTTCCGATCCATCTATCTCCTCTCTGTCTCTCCATCCACACATCCATCTCTCCATCCACCCATGCATCTTCAGGCCCCTCTGTCTCTCCGTCCACCCATCCATCTATCTCCCTTCTGTCTCTCCGTGTTCCGATCCATCTATCTCCCCTCTGTCTCTCCGTCCACCCATCCATCTCTCTCCCCTCTGTCTCTCCGTCCACCCATCCATCTATCTCCCACCTGTCTCTCCATGTACCGATCCATCTCTCTCCCCTCTGTCTCTACCAACCACCCATCCAACTCTCTCCCCTCTGTCTCTCCATCCACCCATCCATCTCTCTCCCCTCTGCCTCTCCATCCACTCATCCATCCATCTCCCCTCTGTCTCTCCGTCCACCCATCCATCTTCAGGCCCCTCTGTCTCTCCGTCCACCCATCCATCTATCTCCCCTCTGTCTCTCCGTGTACCGATCCATCTATCTCCCCTCTGTCTCTCCGTCCACCCATCCATCTATCTCCCCTCTGTCTCTCCATCCACTCATCCATCCATCTCCCCTCTGTCTCTCCGTCCACCCATCCATCTTCAGGCCCCTCTGTCTCTCCGTCCACCCATCCATCTATCTCCCCTCTGTCTGTCCGTGTTCCGATCCATCTATCTCCTCTCTGTCCCTCCATCCACCCATCCATGTATCTCCCCTCTGTCTCTCCATCCACTCATCCATCCATCTCCCCTCTGTCTCTCCGTCCACCCATCCATCTTCAGGCCCCTCTGTCTCTCCGTCCACCCATCCATCGATCTCCCCTCTGTCTCTCCGTGTTCTGATCCATCTATCTCCTCTCTGTCTCTCCGTCCACCCATCCATCTATCTCCCCTCTGTCTCTCCGTGTTCCGATCCATCTATCTCCTCTCTGTCCCTCCGTCCACCCATCCATCTATCTCCCCTCTGTCTCTCCATCCACACATCCATCTCTCCATCCACCCATGCATCTTCAGGCCCCTCTGTCTCTCCGTCCACCCATCCATCTATCTCCCCTCTGTCTCTCCGTGTTCCGAACCATCTATCTCCTCTCTGTCTCTCCATCCACACATCCATCTCTCCATCCACCCATGCATCTTCAGGCCCCTCTGTCTCTCCGTCCACCCATCCATCTATCTCCCCTCTGTCTCTCCGTCCACCCATCCATCTCTCTCCCCTCTGTCTCTCCGTCCACCCATCCATCTATCTCCTCTCTGTCTCTCCGTCCACCCATCCATCTATCTCCCCTCTGTCTCTCCATCCACCCATCCATCTATCTCCCCTCTGTCTCTCCGTGTTCCGATCCATCTATCTCCCTTCTGTCTCTCCGTCCACCCATCCATCTCTCTCCCCTCTGTCTCTCCATCCACCCATCCATCTATCTCCCCTCTGTCTCTCCATCCACTCATCCATCTATCTCCCCTCTGTCTCTCCGTCCACCCATCCATCTTCAGGCCCCTCTGTCTCTCCGTCCACCCATCCATCTATCTCCCCTCTGTCTCTACGTGTACCGATCCATCTATCTCCTCTCTGTCTCTCTGTCCACCCATCCATCTCTCCATCCACCCATGCATATTCAGGCCCCTCTGTCTCTCCGTCCACCCATCCATCTATCTCCCCTCTGTCTCTCCATGTACCGATCCATCTATCTCCCCTCTGTCTCTCCGTCCACCCATCCATCTATCTCCCCTCTGTCTCTCCATCCACACATCCATCTATCTCCCCTCTGTCTCTCCGTCCACCCATCCATCTTCAGGCCCCTCTGTCTCTCCGTCCACCCATCCATCTATCTCCCCTCTGTCTCTCCGTGTACCGATCCATCTCTCTCCCTCTGTCTCTCCATCCACCCATCCATCTCTCTCCCCTCTGTCTCTCCATCCACCCATCCATCTACCTCCCCTCTGTCTCTCCGTGTACCGATCCATCTCTCTCCCCTCTGTCTCTCCATCCACACATCCATCTCTCCATCCACCCATGCATCTTCAGGCCCCTCTGTCTCTCCGTCCACCCATCCATCTATCTCCCCTCTGTCTCTCCGTGTACCGATCCATCTCTCTCCCCTCTGTCTCTCCGTGTTCCGATCCATCTATCTCCTCTCTGTCTCTCCATCCACACATCCATCTCTCCATCCACCCATGCATCTTCAGGCCCCTCTGTCTCTCCGTCCACCCATCCATCTATCTCCCCTCTGTCTCTCCGTGTTCCGATCCATCTATCTCCCCTCTGTCTCTCCGTCCACCCATCCATCTCTCTCCCCTCTGTCTCTCCGTCCACCCATCCATCTATCTCCCCTCTGTCTCTACCAACCACCCATCCATCTCTCTCCCCTCTGTCTCTCCATCCACCCATCCATCTCTCTCCCCTCTGCCTCTCCATCCACTCATCCATCCATCTCCCCTCTGTCTCTCCGTCCACCCATCCATCTTCAGGCCCCTCTGTCTCTCCGTCCACCCATCCATCTATCTCCCCTCTGTCTCTCCGTGTACCGATCCATCTATCTCCCCTCTGTCTCTCCGTCCACCCATCCATCTATCTCCCCTCTGTCTCTCCATCCACTCATCCATCCATCTCCCCTCTGTCTCTCCGTCCACCCATCCATCTTCAGGCCCCTCTGTCTCTCCGTCCACCCATCCATCTATCTCCCCTCTGTCTCTCCATGTTCCGATCCATCTATCTCCTCTCTGTCCCTCCGTCCACCCATCCATCTATCT
This sequence comes from Oncorhynchus gorbuscha, assembly GCF_021184085.1. Taxonomy (NCBI): domain Eukaryota; kingdom Metazoa; phylum Chordata; class Actinopteri; order Salmoniformes; family Salmonidae; genus Oncorhynchus; species Oncorhynchus gorbuscha. The sequence goes on along the minus strand of NC_060174.1, from coordinate 99,686,373 downwards.
TCCCTCTGTCTCTCCGTGTACCGATCCATCTATCTCCCCTCTGTCTCTCCATCCACCCATCCATCTCTCTCCCCTCTGTCTCTCCGTCCACCCATCCATCTCTCTCCCCTCTGTCTCTCCGTCCACCCATCCATCTCTCTCCCCTCTGCCTCTCCATCCACTCATCCATCTCTCTCCCCTCTGTCTCTCCGTCCACCCATCCATCTTCAGGCCCCTCTGTCTCTCCGTCCACCCATCCTCTATCTCCCCTCTGTCTCTCCGTGTACCGATCCATCTATCTCCTCTCTGTCTCTCCATCCACCCATCCATCTCTCCATCCACCCATGCATCTTCAGGCCCCTCTGTCTCTCCGTCCACCCATCCATCTATCTCCCCTCTGTCTCTCCGTGTACCGATCCATCTATCTCCTCTCTGTCTCTCCGTCCACCCATCCATCTATCTCCCCTCTGTCTCTCCTTCCACTCATCCATCTATCTCCCTTCTGTCTCTCCGTCCACCCATCCATCTTCAGGCCCCTCTGTCTCTCCGTCCACCCATCCATCTATCTCCCCTCTGTCTCTCCGTGTTCCGATCCATCTATCTCCCCTCTGTCTCTCCGTCCACCCATCCATCTCTCTCCCCTCTGTCTCTCCGTCCACCCATCCATCTATCTCCCCTCTGTCTCTCCGTGTTCCGATCCATCTATCTCCCCTCTGTCTCTCCGTCCACCCATCCATCTCTCTCCCCTCTGTCTCTCCATCCACCCATCCATCTCTCTCCCCTCTGTCTCTTCATCCACTCATCCATCTCTCTCCCCTCTGTCTCTCCGTCCACCCATCCATCTTCAGGCCCCTCTGTCTCTCCATGTACCGATCCATCTATCTCCCCTCTGTCTCTCCATCCACCCATCCATCTATCTCCCCTCTGTCTCTCCATCCACTCATCCATCTATCTCCCCTCTGTCTCTCCGTCCACCCATCCATCTATCTCCCCTCTGTCTCTCCGTGTACCGATCCATCTCTCTCCCCTCTGTCTCTCCATCCACCCATCCATCTCTCTCCCCTCTGTCTCTCCATCCACCCATCCATCTATCTCCCCTCTGTCTCTCCGTGTACCGATCCATCTCTCTCCCCTCTGTCTCTCCATCCACCCATCAATCTCTCTCCCCTCTGTCTCTCCATCCACCCATCCATCTCTCTCCCCTCTGTCTCTCCATCCACTCATCCATCTCTCTCCCCTCTGTCTCTCCGTCCACCCATCCATCTTCAGGCCCCTCTGTCTCTCCGTCCACCCATCCATCTATCTCCCCTCTGTCTCTCCGTGTTCCGATCCATCTATCTCCTCTCTGTCTCTCCGTCCACCCATCCATCTATCTCCCCTATGTCTCTCCGTCCACCAATCCATCTATCTCCCCTATGTCTCTCCGTGTACTGATCCATCTCTCTCCCCTCTGTCTCTCCATCCACTCATCCATCCATCTCCCCTCTGTCTCTCCGTCCACCCATCCATCTTCAGGCCCCTCTGTCTCTCTGTCCACCCATCCATCTATCTCCCCTCTGTCTCTCCGTGTACCGATCCATCTATCTCCCCTATGTCTCTCCGTCCACCCATCCATCTATCTCCCCTCTGTCTCTCCGTCCACCCATCCATCTTCAGGCCCCTCTGTCTCTCCGTCCACCCATCCATCTATCTCCCCTCTGTCTCTCCGTGTTCCGATCCATCTATCTCCTCTCTGTCTCTCCGTCCACCCATCCATCTATCTCCCCTCTGTCTCTCCATCCACCCATCCATCTCTCTCCCCTCTGTCTCTCCGTCCACCCATCCATCTCTCTCCCCTCTGTCTCTCCGTCCACCCATCCATCTCTCTCCCCTCTGCCTCTCCATCCACTCATCCATCTCTCTCCCCTCTGTCTCTCCGTCCACCCATCCATCTTCAGGCCCCTCTGTCTCTCCGTCCACCCATCCTCTATCTCCCCTCTGTCTCTCCGTGTACCGATCCATCTATCTCCTCTCTGTCTCTCCATCCACCCATCCATCTCTCCATCCACCCATGCATCTTCAGGCCCCTCTGTCTCACCATCCACCCATCCATCTATCTCCCCTCTGTCTCTCCGTGTACCGATCCATCTATCTCCTCTCTGTCTCTCCGTCCACCCATCCATCTTTCTCCCCTCTGTCTCTCCATCCACTCATCCATCTATCTCCCCTCTGTCTCTCCGTCCACCCATCCATCTTCAGGCCCCTCTGTCTCTCCGTCCACCCATCCATCTCTCTCCCCTCTGTCTCTCCATCCACCCATCCATCTATCTCCCCTCTGTCTCTCCGTGTACCGATCCATCTCTCTCCCCTCTGTCTCTCCATCCACCCATCCATCTCTCTCCCCTCTGTCTCTCCATCCATCCACCCATCCATCTCTCTCCCCTCTGTCTCTCCATCCACTCATCCATCTCTCTCCCCTCTGTCTCTCCGTCCACCCATCCATCTTCAGGCCCCTCTGTCTCTCCGTCCACCCATCCATCTATCTCCCCTCTGTCTCTCCGTGTTCCGATCCATCTATCTCCTCTCTGTCTCTCCGTCCACCCATCCATCTATCTCCCCTCTGTCTCTCCGTCCACCAATCCATCTATCTCCCCTATGTCTCTCCGTGTACTGATCCATCTCTCTCCCCTCTGTCTCTCCATCCACTCATCCATCCATCTCCCCTCTGTCTCTCCGTCCACCCATCCATCTTCAGGCCCCTCTGTCTCTCCGTCCACCGATCCATCTATCTCCCCTCTGTCTCTCCGTGTACCGATCCATCTATCTCCCCTCTGTCTCTCCGTCCACCCATCCATCTATCTCCCCTCTGTCTCTCCATCCACTCATCCATCCATCTCCCCTCTGTCTCTCCGTCCACCCATCCATCTTCAGGCCCCTCTGTCTCTCCGTCCACCCATCCATCTATCTCCCCTCTGTCTCTCCGTGTTCCGATCCATCTATCTCCTCTCTGTCTCTCCGTCCACCCATCCATCTCTCTCCCCTCTGTCTCTCCATCCACCCATCCATCTCTCTCCCCTCTGTCTCTCCGTCCACCCATCCATCTCTCTCCCCTCTGTCTCTCCGTCCACCCATCCATCTCTCTCCCCTCTGCCTCTCCATCCACTCATCCATCTCTCTCCCCTCTGTCTCTCCGTCCACCCATCCATCTTCAGGCCCCTCTGTCTCTCCGTCCACCCATCCTCTATCTCCCCTCTGTCTCTCTGTGTACCGATCCATCTATCTCCTCTCTGTCTCTCCATCCACCCATCCATCTCTCCATCCACCCATGCATCTTCAGGCCCCTCTGTCTCTCCGTCCACCCATCCATCTATCTCCCCTCTGTCTCTCCGTGTACCGATCCATCTCTCTCCCCTCTGTCTCTCCATCCACCCATCCATCTCTCTCCCCTCTGTCTCTCCATCCACCCATCCATCTATCTCCCCTCTGTCTCTCCGTGTACCGATCCATCTCTCTCCCCTCTGTCTCTCCATCCACCCATCCATCTCTCTCCCCTCTGTCTCTCCATCCACCCATCCATCTCTCTCCCCTCTGTCTCTCCATCCACTCATCCATCTCTCTCCCCTCTGTCTCTCCGTCCACCCATCCATCTTCAGGCCCCTCTGTCTCTCCGTCCACCCATCCATCTATCTCCCCTCTGTCTCTCCGTGTTCCGATCCATCTATCTCCTCTCTGTCTCTCCGTCCACCCATCCATCTATCTCCCCTCTGTCTCTCCGTCCACCAATCCATCTATCTCCCCTATGTCTCTCCGTGTACTGATCCATCTCTCTCCCCTCTGTCTCTCCATCCACTCATCCATCCATCTCCCCTCTGTCTCTCCGTCCACCCATCCATCTTCAGGCCCCTCTGTCTCTCTGTCCACCCATCCATCTATCTCCCCTCTGTCTCTCCGTGTACCGATCCATCTATCTCCCCTATGTCTCTCCGTCCACCCATCCATCTATCTCCCCTCTGTCTCTCCATCCACTCATCCATCCATCTCCCCTCTGTCTCTCCGTCCACCCATCCATCTTCAGGCCCCTCTGTCTCTCCGTCCACCCATCCATCTATCTCCCCTCTGTCTCTCCGTGTTCCGATCCATCTATCTCCTCTCTGTCTCTCCGTCCACCCATCCATCTATCTCCCCTCTGTCTCTCCATCCACCCATCCATCTCTCTCCCCTCTGTCTCTCCGTCCACCCATCCATCTCTCTCCCCTCTGTCTCTCCGTCCACCCATCCATCTCTCTCCCCTCTGCCTCTCCATCCACTCATCCATCTCTCTCCCCTCTGTCTCTCCGTCCACCCATCCATCTTCAGGCCCCTCTGTCTCTCCGTCCACCCATCCTCTATCTCCCCTCTGTCTCTCCGTGTACCGATCCATCTATCTCCTCTCTGTCTCTCCATCCACCCATCCATCTCTCCATCCACCCATGCATCTTCAGGCCCCTCTGTCTCACCATCCACCCATCCATCTATCTCCCCTCTGTCTCTCCGTGTACCGATCCATCTATCTCCTCTCTGTCTCTCCGTCCACCCATCCATCTCTCTCCCCTCTGTCTCTCCATCCACCCATCCATCTATCTCCCCTCTGTCTCTCCGTGTACCGATCCATCTCTCTCCCCTCTGTCTCTCCATCCACCCATCCATCTCTCTCCCCTCTGTCTCTCCATCCATCCACCCATCCATCTCTCTCCCCTCTGTCTCTCCATCCACTCATCCATCTCTCTCCCCTCTGTCTCTCCGTCCACCCATCCATCTTCAGGCCCCTCTGTCTCTCCGTCCACCCATCCATCTATCTCCCCTCTGTCTCTCTGTGTTCCGATCCATCTATCTTCCCTCTGTCTCTCCGTCCACCCATCCATCTCTCTCCCCTCTGTCTCTCCGTCCACCCATCCATCTATCTCCCCTCTGTCTCTCCGTGTTCCGATCCATCTATCTCCGCTCTGTCTCTCCGTCCACCCATCCATCTCTCTCCCCTCTGTCTCTCCATCCACACATCCATCTCTCTCCCCTCTTTCTCTTCATCCACTCATCCATCTCTCTCCCCTCTGTCTCTCCGTCCACCCATCCATCTTCAGGCCCCTCTGTCTCTCCGTCCACCCATCCATCTATCTCCCCTCTGTCTCTCTGTGTTCCGATCCATCTATCTTCCCTCTGTCTCTCCGTCCACCCATCCATCTCTCTCCCCTCTGTCTCTCCGTCCACCCATCCATCTATCTCCCCTCTGTCTCTCCATCCACCCATCCATCTCTCTCCCCTCTGTCTCTCCGTCCACCCATCCATCTCTCTCCCCTCTGTCTCTCCGTCCACCCATCCATCTCTCTCCCCTCTGCCTCTCCATCCACTCATCCATCTCTCTCCCCTTTGTCTCTCCGTCCACCCATCCATCTTCAGGCCCCTCTGTCTCTCCGTCCACCCATCCTCTATCTCCCCTCTGTCTCTCCGTGTACCGATCCATCTATCTCCTCTCTGTCTCTCCATCCACCCATCCATCTCTCCATCCACCCATGCATCTTCAGGCCCCTCTGTCTCTCCGTCCACCCATCCATCTATCTCCCCTCTGTCTCTCCGTGTACCGATCCATCTATCTCCTCTCTGTCTCTCCGTCCACCCATCCATCTTTCTCCCCTCTGTCTCTCCATCCACTCATCCATCTATCTCCCCTCTGTCTCTCCGTCCACCCATCCATCTTCAGGCCCCTCTGTCTCTCCGTCCACCCATCCATCTATCTCCCCTCTGTCTCTCTGTGTTCCGATCCATCTATCTTCCCTCTGTCTCTCCGTCCACCCATCCATCTCTCTCCCCTCTGTCTCTCCGTCCACCCATCCATCTATCTCCCCTCTGTCTCTCCGTGTTCCGATCCATCTATCTCCCCTCTGTCTCTCCGTCCACTCATCCATCTCTCTCCCCTCTGTCTCTCCGTCCACCCATCCATCTTCAGGCCCCTCTGTCTCTCCGTCCACCCATCCATCTATCTCCCCTCTGTCTCTCCGTCCACCCATCCATCTCTCTCCTCTCCATCTCCATCTATCTCCCCTCTGTCTCTCCATCCACCCATCCATCTCTCTCCCCTCTGTCTCTTCATCCACTCATCCATCTCTCTCCCCTCTGTCTCTCCGTCCACCCATCCATCTTCAGGCCCCTCTGTCTCTCCGTCCACCCATCCATCTATCTCCCCTCTGTCTCTCCGTGTACCGATCCATCTATCTCCTCTCTGTCTCTCCGTCCACCCATCCATCTCTCCATCCACCCATGCATCTTCAGGCCCCTCTGTCTCTCCATGTACCGATCCATCTATCTCCCCTCTGTCTCTCCATCCACCCATCCATCTATCTCCCCTCTGTCTCTCCATCCACTCATCCATCTATCTCCCCTCTGTCTCTCCGTCCACCCATCCATCTATCTCCCCTCTGTCTCTCCGTGTACCGATCCATCTCTCTCCCCTCTGTCTCTCCATCCACCCATCCATCTCTCTCCCCTCTGTCTCTCCATCCACCCATCCATCTATCTCCCCTCTGTCTCTCCGTGTACCGATCCATCTCTCTCCCCTCTGTCTCTCCATCCACCCATCCATCTCTCCATCCACCCATCCATCTCTCTCCCCTCTGTCTCTCCGTCCACCCATCCATCTCTCTCCCCTCTGTCTCTCCGTCCACCCATCCATCTTCAGGCCCCTCTGTCTCTCCGTCCACCCATCCATCTATCTCCCCTCTGTCTCTCCGTCCACCCATCCATCTATCTCCCCTCTGTCTCTCCATCCACCCATCCATCTCTCTCCCCTCTGTCTCTTCATCCACTCATCCATCTCTCTCCCCTCTGTCTCTCCGTCCACCCATCCATCTTCAGGCCCCTCTGTCTCTCCGTCCACCCATCCATCTATCTCCCCTCTGTCTCTCCGTCCACCCATCCATCTCTCTCCCCTCTGTCTCTCCATCCACCCATCCATCTCTCTCCCCTCTGTCTCTTCATCCACTCATCCATCTCTCTCCCCTCTGTCTCTCCGTCCACCCATCCATCTTCAGGCCCCTCTGTCTCTCCGTCCACCCATCCATCTATCTCCCCTCTGTCTCTCCGTGTACCGATCCATCTATCTCCTCTCTGTCTCTCCGTCCACCCATCCATCTCTCCATCCACCCATGCATCTTCAGGCCCCTCTGTCTCTCCATGTACCGATCCATCTATCTCCCCTCTGTCTCTCCATCCACCCATCCATCTATCTCCCCTCTGTCTCTCCATCCACTCATCCATCTATCTCCCCTCTGTCTCTCCGTCCACCCATCCATCTATCTCCCCTCTGTCTCTCCGTGTACCGATCCATCTCTCTCCCCTCTGTCTCTCCATCCACCCATCCATCTCTCTCCCCTCTGTCTCTCCATCCACCCATCCATCTATCTCCCCTCTGTCTCTCCGTGTACCGATCCATCTCTCTCCCCTCTGTCTCTCCATCCACCCATCCATCTCTCCATCCACCCATCCATCTCTCTCCCCTCTGTCTCTCCATCCACTCATCCATCTCTCTCCCCTCTGTCTCTCCGTCCACCCATCCATCTTCAGGCCCCTCTGTCTCTCCGTCCACCCATCCATCTATCTCCCCTCTGTCTCTCCGTCCACCAATCCATCTATCTCCCCTATGTCTCTCCGTGTACTGATCCATCTCTCTCCCCTCTGTCTCTCCATCCACTCATCCATCCATCTCCCCTCTGTCTCTCCGTCCACCCATCCATCTTCAGGCCCCTCTGTCTCTCCGTCCACCCATCCATCTATCTCCCCTCTGTCTCTCCGTGTACCGATCCATCTATCTCCCCTCTGTCTCTCCGTCCACCCATCCATCTATCTCCCCTCTGTCTCTCCATCCACTCATCCATCCAGCTCCCCTCTGTCTCTCCGTCCACCCATCCATCTTCAGGCCCCTCTGTCTCTCCGTCCACCCATCCATCTATCTCCCCTCTGTCTCTCCGTGTTCCGATCCATCTATCTCCTCTCTGTCTCTCCGTCCACCCATCCATCTCTCTCCCCTCTGTCTCTCCATCCACCCATCCATCTCTCTCCCCTCTGCCTCTCCATCCACTCATCCATCTCTCTCCCCTCTGTCTCTCCGTCCACCCATCCATCTCTCTCCCCTCTGTCTCTCCGTCCACCCATCCATCTATCTCCCCTCTGTCTCTCCGTGTTCCGATCCATCTATCTCCTCTCTGTCTCTCCGTCCACCCATCCATCTCTCTCCCCTCTGTCTCTCCATCCACCCATCCATCTCTCTCCCCTCTGCCTCTCCATCCACTCATCCATCTCTCTCCCCTCTGTCTCTCCGTCCACCCATCCATCTCTCTCCCCTCTGTCTCTCCGTCCACCCATCCATCTATCTCCCCTCTGTCTCTCCGTCCACCCATCCATCTCTCTCCCCTCTGTCTCTCCATCCACCCATCCATCTCTCTCCCCTCTGTCTCTTCATCCACTCATCCATCTCTCTCCCCTCTGTCTCTCCGTCCACCCATCCATCTTCAGGCCCCTCTGTCTCTCCGTCCACCCATCCATCTATCTCCCCTCTGTCTCTCCGTCCACCCATCCATCTCTCTCCCCTCTGTCTCTCCATCCACCCATCCATCTCTCTCCCCTCTGTCTCTTCATCCACTCATCCATCTCTCTCCCCTCTGTCTCTCCGTCCACCCATCCATCTTCAGGCCCCTCTGTCTCTCCGTCCACCCATCCATCTATCTCCCCTCTGTCTCTCCGTGTACCGATCCATCTATCTCCTCTCTGTCTCTCCGTCCACCCATCCATCTCTCCATCCACCCATGCATCTTCAGGCCCCTCTGTCTCTCCATGTACCGATCCATCTATCTCCCCTCTGTCTCTCCATCCACTCATCCATCTATCTCCCCTCTGTCTCTCCGTCCACCCATCCATCTATCTCCCCTCTGTCTCTCCGTGTACCGATCCATCTCTCTCCCCTCTGTCTCTCCATCCACCCATCCATCTCTCTCCCCTCTGTCTCTCCATCCACCCATCCATCTATCTCCCCTCTGTCTCTCCGTGTACCGATCCATCTCTCTCCCCTCTGTCTCTCCATCCACCCATCCATCTCTCCATCCACCCATCCATCTCTCTCCCCTCTGTCTCTCCATCCACTCATCCATCTCTCTCCCCTCTGTCTCTCCGTCCACCCATCCATCTTCCCATCTCAGGCCCCTCTGTCTCTCCGTCCACCCATCCATCTATCTCCCCTCTGTCTCTCCGTCCACCAATCCATCTATCTCCCCTATGTCTCTCCGTGTACTGATCCATCTCTCTCCCCTCTGTCTCTCCATCCACTCATCCATCCATCTCCCCTCTGTCTCTCCGTCCACCCATCCATCTTCAGGCCCCTCTGTCTCTCCGTCCACCCATCCATCTATCTCCCCTCTGTCTCTCCGTGTACCGATCCATCTATCTCCCCTCTGTCTCTCCGTCCACCCATCCATCTATCTCCCCTCTGTCTCTCCATCCACTCATCCATCCAGCTCCCCTCTGTCTCTCTGTCCACCCATCCATCTTCAGGCCCCTCTGTCTCTCCGTCCACCCATCCATCTATCTCCCCTCTGTCTCTCCGTGTTCCGATCCATCTATCTCCTCTCTGTCTCTCCGTCCACCCATCCATCTCTCTCCCCTCTGTCTCTCCATCCACCCATCCATCTCTCTCCCCTCTGCCTCTCCATCCACTCATCCATCTCTCTCCCCTCTGTCTCTCCGTCCACCCATCCATCTTCAGGCCCCTCTGTCTCTCCGTCCATCCATCCTCTATCTCCCCTCTGTCTCTCCGTGTACCGATCCATCTATCTCCTCTCTGTCTCTCCGTGTACCGATCCATCTATCTCCTCTCTGTCTCTCCGTCCACCCATCCATCTATCTCCCCTCTGTCTCTCCTTCCACTCATCCATCTATCTCCCCTCTGTCTCTCCGTCCACCGATCCATCTTCAGGCCCCTCTGTCTCTCCGTCCACCCATCCATCTATCTCCCCTCTGTCTCTCCGTGTACCGATCCATCTATCTCCTCTCTGTCTCTCCGTCCACCCATCCATCTATCTCCCCTCTGTCTCTCCTTCCACTCATCCATCTATCTCCCCTCTGTCTCTCCGTCCACCCATCCATCTTCAGGCCCCTCTGTCTCTCCGTCCACCCATCCATCTCTCTCCCCTCTGTCTCTCCATCCACACATCCATCTCTCTCCCCTCTTTCTCTTCATCCACTCATCCATCTCTCTCCCCTCTGTCTCTCCGTCCACCCATCCATCTTCAGGCCCCTCTGTCTCTCCGTCCACCCATCCATCTATCTCCCCTCTGTCTCTCCGTCCACCCATCCATCTCTCTCCCCTCTGTCTCTCCATCCACCCATCCATCTCTCTCCCCTCTGTCTCTTCATCCACTCATCCATCTCTCTCCCCTCTGTCTCTCCGTCCACCCATCCATCTTCAGGCCCCTCTGTCTCTCCGTCCACCCATCCATCTATCTCCCCTCTGTCTCTCCGTGTACCAATCCATCTATCTCCTCTCTGTCTCTCCGTCCACCCATCCATCTCTCCATCCACCCATGCATCTTCAGGCCCCTATGTCTCTCCATGTACCGATCCATCTATCTCCCCTCTGTCTCTCCGTCCACCCATCCATCTATCTCCCCTCTGTCTCTCCATCCACTCATCCATCTATCTCCCCTCTGTCTCTCCGTCCACCCATCCATCTTCAGGCCCCTCTGTCTCTCCGTCCACCCATCCATCTATCTCCCCTCTTTCTCTCCGTGTACCGATCCATCTCTCTCCCCTCTGTCTCTCCATCCACCCATCCATCTCTCTCCCCTCTGTCTCTCCATCCACCCATCCATCTATCTCCCCTCTGTCTCTCCATGTACCGATCCATCTTTCTCCCCTCTGTCTCTCCATCCACCCATCCATCTCTCTCCCCTCTGTCTCTCCATCCACCCATCCATCTCTCTCCCTTCTGTCTCTCCATCCACTCATCCATCTCTCTCCCCTCTGTCTCTCCGTCCACCCATCCATCTTCAGGCCCCTCTGTCTCTCCGTCCACCCATCCATCTATCTCCCCTCTGTCTCTCCGTGTTCCGATCCATCTATCTCCTCTCTGTCTCTCCGTCCACCCATCCATGTATCTCCCCTCTGTCTCTCCGTCCACCCATCCATCTATCTCCCCTATGTCTCTCCGTGTACCGATCCATCTCTCTCCCCTCTGTCTCTCCATCCACCCATCCATCTCTCTCCCCTCTGTCTCTCCATCCACCCATCCATCTATCTCCCCCCTGTCTCTCCGTGTACCGATCCATCTCTCTCCCATCTGTCTCTCCATCCACCCATCCATCTCTCTCCCCTCTGTCTCTCCATCCACTCATCCATCTCTCTCCCCTCTGTCTCTCCGTCCACCCATCCATCTTCAGGCCCCTCTGTCTCTCCGTCCACCCATCCATCTATCTCCCCTCTGTCTCTCCGTGTACCGATCCATCTCTCTCCCCTCTGTCTCTCCGTCCACACATCCATCTCTCCATCCACCCATGCATCTTCAGGCCCCTCTGTCTCACCGTCCACCCATCCATCTATCTCCCCTCTGTCTCTCCGTGTACCGATCCATCTATCTCCCCTCTGTCTCTCCGTCCACCCATCCATCTATCTCCCCTCTGTCTCTCCATCCACTCATCCATCTCTCTCCCCTCTGTCTCTCCGTCCACCCATCCATCTTCAGGCCCCTCTGTCTCTCCGTCCACCCATCCATCTATCTCCCCTCTGTCTCTCCGTGTACCGATCCATCTATCTCCCCTCTGTCTCTCCGTCCACCCATCCATCTATCTCCCCTCTGTCTCTCCATCCACTCATCCATCCATCTCCCCTCTGTCTCTCCGTCCACCCATCCATCTTCAGGCCCCTCTGTCTCTCCGTCCACCCATCCATCTATCTCCCCTCTGTCTCTCCGTGTTCCGATCCATCTATCTCCTCTCTGTCTCTCCGTCCACCCATCCATCTATCTCCCCTCTGTCTCTCCATCCACCCATCCATCTCTCTCCCCTCTGTCTCTCCATCCACCCATCCATCTATCTCCCCTCTGTCTCTCCGTGTACTGATCCATCTCTCTCCCCTCTGTCTCTCCATCCACCCATCCATCTATCTCCCCTCTGTCTCTCCGTGTACCGATCCATCTCTCTCTCCATCCACCCATCCATCTCTCTCCCCTCTGTCTCTCCATCCACTCATCCATCTTCAGGCCGCTCTCCAACCATATCAGTTAATCAGCGGCTCGGTCGAGGTGTGCTGACAATTGCCCCCTGATTGATTTCTGTCATAAAGCGCCAGGGAATTCACGGAAGAGAAATAATCTCTGTTGAACAAAAGCAAATAACCCCTCTCATTGTAATTTGTTTCAGTTTGGCACGGCAAAGCGACTGATATGCATATTTCTAATAGGCTAAGACAATGTATTCCTTGTTAGAAATAGTGGGTGAGGCTAGATTTGCAGAGGAAAGGCAGGACAGATGTAGGATCTTAATTTGAGCCAGTTTGCTACAGCAGGAAAATAATTCTGCAGCAGCATGAAATGTGAATTATTATGTGGATTATAATTCATGGATACAGGGATGCTGGCCCATGTTGTCTCCAATTGTCACGTTCTGAGCTTTATTTCCTGTGTTTTGTATTTAGTTAGTATGGTCAGGGCGTGAGTTGGGTGGGCAGTCTATGTTTGTTTTTCTAGGTTTTGGGAATTTCTATGTTTCGGCCTAGTATGGTTCTCAATCAGAGGCAGGTGTCATTAGTTGTCTCTGATTGAGAATCATACATAGGTAGCCTGGGTTTCACTGTGTGTTTGTGGGTGATTGTTTCTGTCTCTGTGATTGCACCAGATAGGACTGTTTTAGGTTTTCTCACGTTTGTTGTTTTTGTTAGTTATCTCATGTGTAGTTTCTTTATATATTAAAGAACATGAATAACCACCATGCTGCTTTTTGGTCCGCTTCTCTTTCACCAGAAAACCCTTACACAATCACCCACCAACCAAGGACCAAGCGGCGTGGTAAACAGAGGCAACAGCAGCAGCAGGAGAAGCAACAGAGGCAACAGCAGCAGCAGGAGAAGCAACAGAGGCAACAGCAGCAGCAGGAGAAGCAACAGAGGCAACAGCAGCAGCAGGAGAAGCAACAGAGGCAACAGCAGCAGCAGGAGAAGCAACAGAGGCAACAGCAGCAGCAGGAGAAGCAACAGAGGCAACAGCAGCAGCAGGAGAAGCAACAGAGGCAACAGCAGCAGCAGGAGAAGAAACAGAGGCAGCAGCAACAGCAGCAACAGCAGCAGGAGCAGCAGGAGCAGCAGCAGCAGCAAAGGCAGCAGCAGGAGAAGCAACAGAGGCAGCAACAACAGCAGCAGGAGCAGCAGCAGCAGCAGCAGTGGGAGAGGCTGCACTATTTGGAGAAATGGACTTGGGAGGAGATCCTTGACGGGAAAGGACCCTGGGCAGAGCCAGGGGAATATTGCCGCCCCAAAGCCGAGCTGGAGGCAGCGAAGGCAGAGAGGCGGCATTATGAGGAGCTAGCACGGCAGAGCGGCTGGAAGCCCGAGACGCACCCCCAAAATTTTCTTGGGGGGGCACAGGGAGAGTGTGGCAGAGTCAGGAGCCAGACCTGAGCCAACTCCCCCTGTTTACCGAAAGGAGCCATGGATGTTATCCGAGCTGTCGGCGAAGCTAAGGGCTGAGTCTGAGAGGGTCGAGGAGTTATTGGACAGAGTGGAGGAGAGTGAACGGATGGGAGATGAGGAGACACTCGAGGAGGCGTTAATAGAATTGCGGGAGTGCGAAGAGAGAGAGCAATTGATTTGGCTTAGTATGCAAGGCATTCGCCCTGAGGTGTGTGTCCCCAGCCCGGTACCACCAGTGGAGGCACCCCGCACCAGGCTGTCTCTCTGTCCCATCAACACAGGTGTTCCCTCCTGTCCGGCGCCGCTGCCGGAGCGTCCCGCCTGTCCGGCGCCGCTGCCGGAGCCTCCCGCCTGTCTGGCGCCGCTGCCTCCTGTGGCAGCTCCACGCACCAGGCTGTCTCTCTGTCTCCTCCCTGCAGGTGCTCCCGCCTGTCCGGCGCCGCTGCCGGAGCGTCCCGCCTGTCCGGCGCCACTGCCGGAGCGTCCCGCCTGTCCGGCGCCGCTGCCGGAGCGTCCCGCCTGTCCGGCGCCGCTGCCTCCTGTGGCAGCTCCACGCACCAGGCTGTCTCTCTGTCTCCTCCCTGCAGGTGCTCCCGCCTGTCCGGCGCCGCTGCCGGAGCGTCCCGCCTGTCCGGCGCCGCTGCCGGAGCGTCCCGCCTGTCCGGCGCCGCTGCCGGAGCGTCCCCTGTCCGGCGCTGCCGGAGCGTCCGCCTGCGCGCCGCTGCCTCCTGTGGCAGCTCCACGCACCAGGCTGTCTCTCTGTCTCCTCCCTGCAGGTGCTCCCGCTAGTCCGGCGCCGCTGCCGGAGCGTCCCGCCTGTCCGGCGCCGCTGCCGGAGCCTCCCGCCTGTCCGGTGCCGCTGCCGGAGCCTCCCGCCTGTCCGGCGCCGCTGCCGGAGCCCCTCAGCCCAGAGGCGCCAGAGCCCCTCAGCCCAGAGGCGCCAGAGCCCCTGCCCCTCTGTCCAGTGGGGTCATTGAGAGGGGTTGCCATGGTGAGAAAGCCACGGAGGCGGACAATAAGGCGGACTAAGACAATGGTGAAGTGGGGTCCGCGTCCCGCGCCAGAACCGCCACCGCGGACAGACGCCCACCCAGACCCTCCCCTATAGGTCAAGGTTTTGCGGCCGGAGTCCGCACATTTGGGGGGGGGGTACTGTCACGTTCTGAGCTTTATTTCCTGTGTTTTGTATTTAGTTAGTATGGTCAGGGCGTGAGTTGGGTGGGCAGTCTGTTTGTTTTTCTAGGTTTTGGGAATTTCTATGTTTCGGCCTAGTATGGTTCTCAATCAGAGGCAGGTGTCATTAGTTGTCTCTGATTGAGAATCATACTTAGGTAGCCGGGGTTTCACTGTGTGTTTGTGGGTGATTGTTTCTGTCTCTGTGTTTGCACCAGATAGGACTGTTTTAGGTTTTCTCACGTTTGTTGTTTTTGTTAATTATCTCATGTGTAGTTTCTTTATATATTAAAGAACATGAATAACCACCATGCTGCTTTTTGGTCCGCTTCTCTTTCACCAGAAAACTCTTACACCAATGTATCCTACACTTGTGTCAAGTTGGCTGGATGTTCATTGGATGGTGGACAATTCTTGATACACACGGGAAACTGTTGAGTGTGAAAACCCCATCAGCATTGTAGTTATTAACACATTCAAACCGGTGAGCCTGGCACCTACTACTGTAGGGCAGCCCAGCCCCATAAGTAACTCTTTTTATCAACTGTATGCAAGAATTTCATTGTGTTGTCTTGGGAATTCAGCCTTCTCAGTGTTGATCTTGCCAAACCACATTGTTACACCTCTGAGAAGCATAGATTACATCCTGTAGGTCTGATATCTGATTGGAGGTTAACTTTACATGTACAGTAATATTATTGGTCAACAACTCAGGTTTTGAATCCAAGTAACTTAGATGCTTATTAAAGGGTTTAAGATTCATTGTTCTTTCTCTTATGTGTTCCTGTCCTGCTGTGGTGAGATACTCTCTTTCCTTCTCCACCTCATGCACTTCTGGGGCATGGCCTTTCAGGCTATGGTTTCAATTCAATTCAAAGGGCTTTATTGGCATGGGAAGCATATGTATACATTGCCAAAGTAAGTGAAATAGATAATAAACAAGTTAAATAAACAATAGAAAATGTACAGTAAACATTACACTCTCAAAAGTTCCAAAAGAATAAAGACATTTCCAATGTCATATGTTTACATACAGTGTTGCAACAATGTGCAAATAGTTAAAGTACATATGGGAAAATAAATACACATAAATATGGGTTGTTTTTACAATGGTGTTTGTTTATCACTGGTTGCCCTTTTCTTGGGGCAACAGGTCACAAATCTTGCTGCTGTGATGCACACTGTGGAATTTCACCCAAGAGGTATTTGAGTTGATTTTTTAAAACTTCTTTGAGGGTCTGTGTAATCTGAGAGAAATATGTGTCTCTAATATGGTCATACATTTGGCAGGAGGTTAGGAAGTGCAGTTCAGTTTCCACCTCATTTTGTGGGCAGTGTGCACATAGCCTGGTCAGGTATTCTGCCACTGTGTACTCTCTGTTTAGGGACGAATAGCATTCCAGTTTGCTCTGCTTTTGGTAAATTATTTCCAATGTGTCAAGTAATTATCTTTTTGTTTTCTTGGTTGGTCTAATTGTGTTGCTGTTCTGGCTCTGTGGAGTCTGTGTTTGTGAACAGAGCCCCAGGACCAGCTTGCTTAGAGGACTCTTCTCTGGGATAATCTCTCTGTAGGTGACAGCTTCGTTACGGAAGGTTTGGGAATCGCTTCCTTTTAGGTAGTCGTTGAACTTAACAGCTCTTTTCTAGATTTTGATAATTAGCAAGTATCGGCCTAATTCTGCTCAGCATGCATTTGTTTTTTTTCTGCATGCAGAGTCACAATTTGGTGTTTGTCCATTTTGTGAATCCTTGGTTGGTGAGTGGACCCCAGACCTCACAGCCATAAGGGGCAATGGGTTCTATAACTGATTCCAGTATTTTTAGCAAGATGCTAATTGGTATGTTGAATTTTATGTTCCTTTTGATGGTGAAGAAGGCCCTTCTTGCCTTGCCTCTCAGATCGTTCACAGCTTTGTGGTGCTGATGTTTAGGTTGAAGTAGGCATAGTTTTTTGGGTGTGCTCTAGGGCAACGGTGTCTAGATGGAATTTGTATTTGTGGTCCTGGCAAATCTGACCTTTTTTGGAACACCATTATTTTTGTCTTACTGAGATTTACTGTCAGGGCCCAGGTCTTACAGAATCTGTGCAGAAGATCTAGGTGCTGATGTAGGCCCTCCTTGGTTGGGGACAGAAGCACCAGATCACCAACAAATAGTAGACATATGACTTCAGATTATAGTAGGGTGAGGCCAGGCGCTGCAGACTGTTCTAGTTATTTCATGTACCGTTTTCATTCATTAAAGTCATGAGTAACCTACACGCTGCATTTCGGTCTGACTCTCTTCTTACAACAGACGAACGTCGTTATGAAACACCCACCACCGCTCACGGACTGAGCAGCGTGTGAACTGGCAGGAGCTAAAGGAGGACGTTATGGACAGCAGAAGCATGGATTATACGACGTGGGAAGAAATCGACAGGTGGGCGGCCGACCCAGAGAGAGTGCAGGCGCCCGCCTGGGATTCGCTTCAGCAGTGCGAAGAGGGCTACAGGCTAATGGAGTCAAAAAGGAAAACACGGCGACGCAGAGCGAAAACCGAAAGTAACGGGGGAGAGCGCAGAGAGAGAGTGGCTGAGTCAGGAGTCAGACCTGAGCCTACTCTCCCTGTTAATCGTGAAGAGCAGTTGCAGTGGGAGAGGCTGCACCACTTGGAGATTTGGACATGGGAGGAGGAATTAGACGGAAAAGGACCCTGGGCGCAGCCGGGAGAATATCGCCGTCCCAAGGATCGCCGTCCCAAGGATGAAACAGCCCCCAAAAAATATTGGGGGGGGCTAGAAGGGAGAATAGTTATGCCAAGTAGGAGACCTGCTCATACTCCCTGTGCTCACCGTTGGGCTAGAGAGACCGGGCAGGCACCGTGTTATGCTATGGAGTGCACGGTGTTTCCAGTGCGGGTGCAGAGCCAGCTGCGGCACATACCAGCCCTTCCTATTGGCCGGGCTAGAGTGGGCATTGAGCCAGGTAAGCTTGGGCAGGCTCGGTGCTCAAGAGATCCAGTGCGCCTGCACGGTCCGGTCTATCCAGAGCCACCTCTACACACCAGTCCTCTGGTAGCAGCTCCCCGCACCAGGCTTCCTGTGCGTGTCCTAGATCCAGTACCACCAGTTCCAGCACCACGCACCAGGCCTCCAGTGCGCCTCGCCTGTTCAGCGCAGCCAGCGCTTTTCTCCTCTCCTGCACTGTTGGAGTCTCCCGCCTGTTTAGCACAGCCAGAGCCTTTCTCCTCTCCTGCGCTGCCGGAGTCTCCAGTCTGCCCAGCGCCGCCAGTGCTCCCAGTCGGCCCAGCGCGGCCAGTGCTCCCAGTCTGCCCAGCGCGGCCAGTGCTCCCAGTCTGCCCGGCGCCGCCAGTTTGCCCAGCGCCGCTAGTGCTCCCAGTCTGCCCAGTGCTCCCAGTCTGCCCAGTGCTCCCAGTCTGCCCAGCGCCCCCAGTCTGCCCAGTGCCGCCAGCCTGCCCAGCGCCGCCAGTCTGCCCAGCGCCGCCAGTCTGCCCAGCGTCGCCAGTCTGCCAGGATCCGCCAGAAGTGCCAGTCTGCCAAGATCCGCCAGAAGTGCCAGTCAGCCATGATCTTCTAGATCGGCCAGACAACTTGAATCATCCAGTTCCACCAGCCAGCCAGGATTTACCGGAGCCTACTACCTGACTGAGCTTCCTCTCAGTACTGGGCTTCCTCTCAGTACTGGGCTTCCTTTCTGTACCGGGCTTCCCCTCAGTACCGGGCTTCCCCTCAGTACCAGGCTGCTTCTGTCCCGAGCTGCCCCTCAGTCCTGGGCTGCCCCTCTGTCCCGGGCTGCCCCTCTGTCCTGAGATGCCCCTCTGTCCTGAGATGCCCCTCTGTCCTGAGATGCCCCTCTGTCCTGAGATGCCCCTCTGTCCTGAGATGCCCCTCTGTCCCGAGATGCCCCTCTGTCCCGAGCTGCCCCTCTGTCCCGAGCTGCCCCTCTGTCACGAGCTGCTCCTCAGTTATGTGAGGATCTGGGTGAGGACTATTAGGCCATGGTCGGCGGAGAAGGTGGATGATCCCAGGACGCGAAGGGGAGGAACTAGGACATTAATGGAGTGGGGTCCACGTCCCGAGCCAGAACCGCCACCATGGACAGACACCCACCCGGACCCTCCCTATGCTCTTGAGGTGCGTCCGGGAGTCCGCACCTTAGGGGGGGGGGGGTTCTGTCACGCCTTGGTCATTGTATTTTGTGTTTTTGTTATATGTTTGGGTAGGCCAGGGTGTGACATGGGTTTATATGTTGTTTTTCGCATTGGGGTTTGTAGTATTTGGGATCGCGGCTAATTAGGGGTGTGTCTAGTTAGGCTTGGCTGCCTGAGGCGATTCTCAATCAGAGTCAGATGCTTGTCGTTGTCTCTGATTGAGAACCGTATTTAGACAGCCTGACTTTCACTTTGTATTTTGTGTGTGTTTGTTCCTGTCTCTGTGTTGTAGTCACCAGATAGGCTGTAATTAGTTTCACGTTTCGTTTGTTGTTTTCTTATATCAGTTATTTCATGTACTGTTTTCATTCATTAAAGTCATGAGTAACCTACACGCTGCATTTCGGTCTGACTCTCTTCTTACAACAGACGAACGTCGTTACAGTCAGAGGATTTTTTTTAAATCCACAAAGCATGAGAAGACTTTGCCTTTGTTTTGGTTCGTTTTTTTGTTTGTCAATTAGGGTGTGCAGGGTGAATATGTGGTCTGGTGTATGGTAAAAAGCTCAGTGGACATTTGCTCAGTACATTGTATTCACTGAAGAAATGTATGAGTCTGCTGTTAATGATAATGCAGAGGATTTTCCCAAGGTTGCTGTTGAAGCGTATCCCACGGAAGTTATTGGGGTGAAATTTGTCTCCACTTTTGTGGATTGGGGTGATCAATCCTTGGTTCCAAATATTGGGAAAGATGCCAGAGCTGAGGATGATGTTAAAGAGTTTAAGTATACTCAACTGGAATTTGTGGTCTGTATATTTGATCATTTCACTGAGGATACCATCAACACCACAGGCCTTTTTGGGTTTGTATTTTCTCCTGTAGTTTATTTAATGAAATTTGAGAATCTAGTGGGTTATGGTAGTCTTTAATAGCTCATTCTAAGATTTGTTTTTGATAATGTAAATGTTTTTGCTGTTTGTTCTTTGTTCTTTGTTATAGAGCCAAAAAGATTGGTGAAGTAGTTTATCCATACATCTCTCTCTCTCTCTCTCTGACCATGCTTAGAATAATGCTTTGTAATGCCTGTTAATGCTTTGTAACTTAAGTTTATGCCTTGTATGTGAATCCATTCATTTTACAAAGTCATTAAATACACTTGCATAAATTATATTCTCCTACATTTCTTATTTGCCTATTACTGTAACTCTACTATAATGTTCTATTACTGTAACTCAACTATAGTGTTCTATTACTGTAACTCTACTATAACGTTCTATTACTGTAACTCATTATAGTGTTATATTACTGTAGCTCAACTATAGTGTTCTATTACTGTAACTATAGTGTTCTATTAATGTAACTATAATGTTCTATTACTGTAACTATAGTGTTCTATTACTGTAACTATAGTGTTCTATTACTGTAACTCAACTATAGTGTTCTATTACTGTAACTATAGTGTTCTATTACTGTAACTATAGTGTTCTATTACTGTAACTATAGTGGTATATTACTGTAATTCAACTATAGTGTTATATTACTGTAACTCAACTATAGTGTTATATTACTGTAACTATAGTGTTATATTACCTCTAAATATAATGTTCTATTACTGTAGCTCAACTATAGTGTTCTATTACTGTAACTCAACTATAGTGTTTTATTACTGTAACTATAGTGTTATATTACTGTAATTATAGTGTTCTATTACTGTAACTCAACTATAGTGTTCTATTACTGTAACTCTACTATAACGTTCTATTACTGTAACTCATTATAGTGTTATATTACTGTAGCTCAACTATAGTGTTCTATTACTGTAACTATAGTGTTCTATTACTGTAACTATAGTGTTCTATTAATGTAACTATAATGTTCTATTACTGTAACTATAGTGCTCTATTACTGTAACTATAGTGTTCTATTACTGTAACTCAACTATAGTGTTCTATTACTGTAACTATAGTGTTCTATTACTGTAACTATAGTGTTCTATTACTGTAACTATAGTGTTATATTACTGTAATTAAACTATAGTGTTATATTACTGTAACTCAACTATAGTGTTATATTACTGTAACTATAGTGTTATATTACCTCTAAATATAATGTTCTATTACTGTAGCTCAACTATAGTGTTCTATTACTGTAACTCAACTATAGTGTTTTATTACTGTAACTATAGTGTTATATTACTGGAACTATAGTGTTATATTACTGTAACTATAGTGTTCTATTACTGTAACTATAGTGTTCTATTACTGTAACTCAACTATAGTGTTCTATTACTGTAACTCAACTATAGTGTTCTATTACTGTAACTATAGTGTTATATTACTGTAACTATATATTACTGTAACTATAGTGTTCTATTACTGTAATTCAACTATAGTGTTATATTACTGTAACTCTACTATAATGTTCTATTACTGTAACTATAATGTTCTATTACTGCAACTCTACTATAATGTTCTATTACTGTAACTCAATTATAGTGTTCTATTACTGTAATTATAGTGTTATGTTACTGTAACTCAACTATAGTGTTCTACTACTGTAACTCAACTATAGTGTTCTATTACTGTAACTCAACAATAGTGTTATATTACTGTAACTCAACTATAGTGTTCTATTACTGTAACTCAACTATAGTGTTCTATTACTGTAACTCAACTACAGTGTTATACTACTGTAACTATAGTGTTATATTACTGTAAATATAATGTTCTATTACTGTAGCTCAACTATAGTGTTCTATTACTGTAACTCAACTATAGTGTTCTATTACTGTAACTATAGTGTTCTATTACTGTAACTATAGTGTTCTATTACTGTAACTCAACTATAGTGTTCTATTACTGTAACTCAACTATAGTGTTCTATTACTGTAACTATAGTGTTCTATTACTGTACCTATAATGTTCTATTACTGTAACTCAACAATAGTGTTATATTACTATAACTATAGTGTTATATTACTGTAACTATAGTGTTATATTACTGTAACTATAGTGTTCTAATACTGTAACTCTACTATAGTGTTCTATTACTGTAACTTTACTATAGTGTTTTATTACTGTAACTCGTATTACTGTACGACACCGAGCGTCTCATAACATTCCTGGAGGACCTCTATGGAAGGGTTGGGCCGTACGACACCGAGCGTCTCATTACATTCCTGGAGGACCTCTATGGAAGGGTTGGGCCGTACGACACCGAGCGTCTCCCGAGCGTCTCATTACATTCCTGGAGGACCTCTATGGAAGGGTTGGACCGTACGACACCGAGCGTCTCATTACATTCCTGGAGGACCTCTATGGAAGGGTTGGGCCGTACGAAACCGAGCGTCTCATTACATTCCTGGAGGACCTCTATGGAAGGGTTGGGCAGTACGACACCGAGCGTCTCATTTAATTCCTGGAGGACCTCTATGGAAGCGTTGTGCCGTACGACACCGAGCGTCTCATTACATTCCTGGAGGACCTCTATGGAAGGGTTGGACCGTACGACACCGAGCGTCTCATTACATTCCTGGAGGACCTCTATGGAAGGGTTGTGCCGTACGACACCGAGCGTCTCATTACATTCCTGGAGGACCTCTATGGAAGGGTTGTGCCGTACGACACCGAGCGTCTCATTACATTCCTGGAGGACCTCTATGGAAGGGTTGGGCCGTACGACACCGAGCGTCTCATTTCATTCCTGGAGGACCTCTATGGAAGGGTTGTGCCGTACGACACCGAGCGTCTCATTACATTCCTGGAGGACCTCTATGGAAGGGTTGTGCCGTACGACACCGAGCGTCTCATTACATTCCTGGAGGACCTCTATGGAAGGGTTGTGCCGTACGACACCGAGCGTCTCATTACATTCCTGGAGGACCTCTATGGAAGGGTTGGGCCGTACGACACCGAGCGTCTCATTACATTCCTGGAGGACCTCTATGGAAGGGTTGGGCCGTACGACACCGAGCGCCTCATTACATTCCTGGAGGACCTCTATGGAAGGGATGGGCCGTACGACACCGAGCGTCTCATTACATTCCTGGAGGACCTCTATGGAAGGGTTGTGCCGTACGACACCGAGCGTCTCATTACATTCCTGGAGGACCTCTATGGAAGGGTTGTGCCGTACGACACAGAGCGTCTCATTTCATTCCTGGAGGACCTCTATGGAAGGGTTGGGCCGTACAACACCGAGAGTCTCATTACATTCCTGCAGGACCTCTATGGAAGGGTTGGGCCGTACGACACCAGGCGTCTCATTACATTCCTGGATGACCTCTATGGAAGGGTTGGGCCGTACAACACCGAGCGTCTCATTACATTCCTGGAGGACCTCTATGGAAGGGTTGGGCCGTACGACACCGAGCGTCTCATTACATTCCTGGAGGACCTCTATGGAAGGGTTGGGCCGTACGACACCGAGCGTCTCATTACATTCCTGGAGGACCTCTATGGAAGGGTTGGGCCGTACGACACCGAGCGTCTCATTACATTCCTGGATGACCTCTATGGAAGGGTTGGGCCGTACTACACCGAGCGTCTCATTACATTCCTGGAGGACCTCTATGGAAGGGTTGGGCCGTACGACACCGAGCGTCTCATTACATTCCTGGATGACCTCTATGGAAGGGTTGGGCCGTACGACACCGAGCGTCTCATTACATTCCTGGAGGACCTCTATGGAAGGGTTGGGCCGCACGACACCGTGCGTCTCATTACATTCCTGGAGGACCTCTATGGAAGGGTTGGGCCGTACAACAGAGCGTCTCATTACATTCCTGGAGGACCTCTATGGAAGGGTTGTTCCAGGTGAGGAAAGGGTTGCAGTGAGGCGAAATCGGCCGACGTTTGTAATTGTATGGGACAATGTGGCATTTCACCAGTCCCATGCAGTCACAGAGTGGTTTATAGCCCTTCCCAGGATGGTGTCACTTTTCCTCCTTCCTTACTCTCCATTCCTCAACCCCATAGAGGAATTATTTTGCTCATGGAGGGGGAAGGTTTATGACCACCATCCACATGATCAAATGACCCTCCTGGACACAATGAATGCTGGATTCCTGGACATATCTGCAGAAGATTGCCAGGGATGGACCAGGCATGCCAAAATATTCTTTCCTAGGTGTATTGTCCAATATGACATAAGATGTGATGTGTATGAGAACCTGTGGCCAAATGCAGAAGACAGGGTTGACTAGCATTGCTACTGTATCTGTATCGGTAGATGGTGTATATACACATTCTTGTATTTTGGAACCTCTCAATGCCAAAAATGCCATAAAACATATTGAAGCATATTACATCATGTCTGATTCATTCCTGTAACATATACTGCAGTCAATTCTAAACCGTAGAGAGGTGTCATTCTTGTTTTGTAAAGACATTTGACAAAACAAAACATTGTGTAATGCTACCTGTTGTTAGTGTTTTTTAAGTCATTGTTTTATTAGTGACAAAGTGTGCTTGTTGGGTGACAACCTTTGCTAGTGTTATGGAAGAATGAGTTGATTTGAGACATGTATGAAGTGTTTTAGTAGTTTTAGTGTATTTTGGATGTGAAATTAACTGCTGTGCCAAGCTGAAAGTTGGTTAGGAGAACTGTGCTAAGAGTTTTGAAAAAGTGACCTACAGTATGTATTGAGAAACGGGTCCTAGCGATTGTAAAAAATAACTGTAATGGGCTAATTGCTTATTCTTATTACGAGTCACGTGAGGTTTTTATGATATTATACATTACAAATATTATGCCCACTACACTATCATATCCCGTTCAAAAGGTACTTAGATATTTTGTATTGCCCATTCACCCCTTGTCAAAAGACTTACAAATCCTTCTTTAACCTGTATCCTCCCCATCTACACTGATTGAAGTGGATTTATCAAGTGATATCAACAAGTGATCATAGCTTTCACCTGGATTCACCTGGTCAGTCTATGTTATGGAAAGAGGAAGTGTTCCTAATGTTTTGTCCACTCCGTGTAGATTAAACTATATGGAACATCTTGAATGATGCCTTTAACTGCATGGGGTCTTCAAACTGCAATCGTTTTACATCAGCCCCTCTGTCTTTTATAGCTGTTTTGTGTGTGTGTGTGTGTGTGTGTGTGTGTGTGTGTGTGTGTGTGTGTGTGTGCGTGCGTGTGTGTGCGTGCGTGCGTGCGTGCGTGCGTGCGTGCGTGCGTGCGTGCGTGTGTGTATTTGTGTCCCTCTACTCCCTTGTGGAAATGTCTTGTTTCTTTAATTTAGCAGGGTGTTATATATCTGTGCTAAAAGTGACACTACTTGGTGACAGGTCTCAGCAAGACACTTTTCACATCCCATTTGTTCAGCAGTGTGTGTAACAGTGTGTGTAGTAGTGTGTGTAACAGTGTGTGTAGCAGTGTCTGTAACAGTGTGTGTAGCAGTGTGTGTAGCAGTGTCTGTAACAGTGTCTGTAGCAGTGCTGTAGCAGTGTGTGTAGCAGTGTCTGTAGCAGTGTGTGTAACAGTGTGTGTAGCAGTGTCTGTAGCAGTGTCTGTAACAGTGTGTGTAGTAGTGTGTAGCATTGTCTGTAACAGTGTGTGTAGTAGTGTGTTTAGCAGTGTGTGTAGCAGTGTGTGTAGTAGCGTGTGTAGCAGTGTGTGTAACAGTGTCTGTAACAGTGTCTGTATCAGTGTGTGTAGCAGTGTGTGTAACAGTGTGTGTAGCAGTGTGTGTAGCAGTGTGTGTAACAGTGTGTGTAGTAGTGTGTGTAGCAGTGTCTGTAACAGTGTGTGTAGCAGTGTCTGTGGCAGTGTGTGTAGCAGTGTCTGTAGTAGTGTGTAGCAGTGTGTGTAACAGTGTGTGTAGTAGTGTGTGTAACAGTGTCTGTAGCAGTGTCTGTAACAGAGTCTGTAACAGTGTGTGTAGCAGTGTCTGTAGCAGTGTCTGTAACAGTGTCTGTAACAGTGTGTGTAGCAGTGTCTGTAACAGTGTCTGTAGCAGTGTGTGTAGCAGCCCCATATGCAGGGCCTCTGCTGTGCTGTAGTAGTGTGTGTAGCAGTGTGTGTAGCATTGTGTGTAGCAGTGTGTGTAGCAGCCCCATATGCAGGGCCTTTGCTGTGCTGTAGTAGTGTGTGTAGTAGTGTGTGTAGCAGTGTGTGTAGTAGTGTGTGTAGTAGTGTGTGTAGCAGTGTGTGTAGTAGTGTGGGCCTTTGCAGGGCCTTTGCTGTGCTGTAGTAGTGTGTGTAGTAGTGTGTGTAGCAGTGTGTGTAGTAGTGTGTGTAGCAGTGTGTGTAGTAGTGTGTGTAGCAGCCCCATATGCAGGGCCTCTGCTGTGCTGTAGTAGTGTGTGTAGCAGTGTGTGTAGTAGTGTGTGTAGCAGCCCCATATGCAGGGCCTTTGCTGTGCTGTAGTAGTGTGTGTAGCAGTGTGTGTAGTAGTGTGTGTAGCAGCCCCATATGCAGGGCCTCTGCTGTGCTGTAGTAGTGTGTGTAGTAGTGTGTGTAGCAGTGTGTGTAGCAGTGTGTGCAGTGTGTGTAGCAGCCCCATATGCAGGGCCTCTGCTGTGCTGTAGCAGTGTGTGTAGCAGTGTGTGTAGCAGTGTGTGTAGCAGTGTGTGTAGCAGCCTCATATGCAGGGCCTCTGCTGTGCTTTAGTAGTGTGTGTAGTAGTGTGTGTAGTAGTGTGTGTAGCAGTGTGTGTAGTAGTGTGTGTAGCAGTGTGTGTAACAGTGTGTGTAGTAGTGTGTGCAGTAGTGTCTGTAACAGTGTGTGTAACAGTGTGTGTAGTAGTGTGTGTAACAATGTGTGTAGCAGTGTGTGTAGTAGTGTGTGTAGTAGTGTGTGTAGTAATGTGTGTAGTAGTGTGTGTAGTAGTGTGTGTAGTAGTGTGTGTAGTAGTGTGTGTAGTAGTGTGTGTAACAGTGTGTGTAACAGTGTGTGTAGTAGTGTGTGTAGTAGTGTGTGTAACAGTGTGTGTAGTAGTGTGTGTAGTAGTGTGTGTAGTAGTGTGTGTAGCAGTGTGTGTAGTAGTGTGTGTAGTAGTGTGTGTAACAGTGTGTGTAACAGTGTGTGTAACAGTGTGTGTAGTAGTGTGTGTAGTAGTGTGTGTAACAGTGTGTGTAGCAGTGTGTGTAGCAGTGTGTGTAGCAGTGTGTGTAGTAGTGTGTGTAACAGTGTGTGTAGTAGTGTGTGTAACAATGTGTGTAGCAGTGTGTGTAGTAGTGTGTGTGTAGTAGTGTGTGTAGTAGTGTGTGTAACAGTGTGTGTAGTAGTGTGTGTAGTAGTGTGTGTAGTAGTGTGTGTAGGAGTGTGTATAACAGTTTGTGTAACAGCGTGTGTAGTAGTGTGTGTAGTAGTGTGTGTAGTAGTGTGTGTAGTAGTGTGTGTAGTAGTGTGTGTAGTAGTGTGTGTAGTAGTGTGTGTAGTAGTGTGTGTAGGAGTGTGTATAACAGTTTGTGTAACAGCGTGTGTAGTAGTGTGTGTAGTAGTGTGTGTAGTAGTGTGTGTAACAGTGTGTGTAGTAGTGTGTGTAGTAGTGTGTGTAGTAGTGTGTGTAGTAGTGTTCTGCTGTTCTCTCCACTTCATTATGCTTTTCTTTTAATTAGGGACATCTATTTCCAGGCCATTGAAAAATGTCCTTTTTAAGTTTAGCTTTCAGACTCCTAACCTCGTTTCCAGTGACCAAGTCTACATAAATGAATGGGAGCAATTAGTGATAAAGATCATAGTGCCGAACCACAAAGTCTTTAAACACAGAGTTGTAGGGACCACAGGTCACCCTCCTGGGAGCAGGACCTGATAGTCTGTCTGTGTTTAGCGTTCTCTTAAAAGGCCTCTGGACCAGACCTCTCTCACCTTCTCCCAAATAAACTTCCATCCTTAGAGAGACTATATCACTAACTATATAATCAAGTACTGGCATGCTCCACTCTATAATTCATAATCAAGTATTTGCGTGCAGGGTTTAAAAGGCATGTAGACTAGAATATAAAGACGCTCATTAACTGTTAACGCATACCATAATTATCTCTTTTGTATACTCCATTTTACTTTACTACATTTGACACACATTTAGCATATAAGCAGTATTTTTGCCTTAGCATTGCAAAGGCAATGCAAACTCTATCTAAGAGTATGTAGAACTGAAATGTCCCACTATAAAGCTCTGCAGACATCAGACCACTTCAATATGGAAATGTATCAGAAGAGTTCCGACTGCTCCCAAAGCTGTTTCCACGTCATTTCAACAAAAAAATGATGTGTGATGACGTTGAATCAATGTTGGAAACTGATCGGATTTTAAAAAAAGTCATCAACAGAAGGGGATTTTGTATTTTTTTCCACCCCACTTTTAACCTAAATCCAATGACGCTCTGAAATGTTTTATTGATTTAACATTTTCAATTCACAACTCAACCAAATGTCAATCAAAACTAGACATTGAACTGCCGTAAGTGGCCAGTGGGCTGTCTCGTACTATGATAGAGAAGGATCGTGTTCTTGTTCAGTTTTGGGTTTGAGTTAAATATAGCTTTCGTCTCGGCCACAGAGGACCGTCTGCATGGACCGAGCTGCATGGATGGCAGTGTAAAATCAAAACATTTCATTATGAGAAAGACCCGGTAGGATATCTTACTAGTCACATCTTGTTTTCACATTGTACTACAAATTCTACAATAACCACGACTAGTATGAATACGGACATTCCCAAACTACAGTATGCAATGGGTGTTTTGCATGTCAATTACAAATCTTCCAGTTTTTTGATAGGATGTCATGTGATGACTGTTAGTCCCACAAACTGATTCTACTGCAGCCGTAGACTGAATACTGTTACAGTGTAGGCAGACAAACACTCTCCAACACACTCGAGCATCAATACATTACCCATCACCCAACACTGTCAACCAAGAGTCAAGACTAAACCAATTCACCTTGGTGGTTTGCAGACTGGTTTTATATTATTCTTAACGATCTCACACAAACCAGAAAAAAATGCAACAACATGTCTGTGAAACTATATATTCACAGTATTATGGATGAATTGTGGTTTATTTGGTAGTATTTCATAGTGTGACTGGTTTTACTAATTTCATTAGTATTGTACAAAGTTAGAGGTGCGCTATTTGATAGATTCCCCGCTCCCCCAACCTCGGGCTTCCAGTGGGGAGACCTAAGGTCAACCTACCCCCGCCCCCCCTCCCCATCTCGTACTTCTCAGTGGGAGACCTTCCCAGGCAGTAGCCTGCCTAGCTCACAAACTAGAATCAGGGCTCCCACTCCGACAAGGTTAATTGACCCACTGTCCCACACGGTGACATAATATCATTGACGTGATGTTCAAATGGGCGATAGAAAATCGATCGCACAAATGTCACCATTCCCCCAAAAAATGTGTGGGCAGCCCTGTACCTCCCCCCGGCAAGATGCCGCCCTGGGCAGCTGCCTATGTCGCATATACCTAAATCCGCCACTGCATCCCATAATCTGCAAACAATATCATAACTATTATCATGCACCAACAGAGCCCTTCAGCCTTTCTCTCACTCTTTCTGATGTTCAATTTCTCTCTCTCCCTTATCCTTCCTCCCTCCCGCATGTGTGCCCCTCTCCCGCTGTCCGCAAGAGCTGCTTACAGAGAGCAAACATATTGGTATGGCCATGCTGATTCCTTTATCTGTCTCGCTGCAGGAACAAAGTGTTGATGCTGCATTCGGGGGAGAGTGGTCCGGGCGGTAGATAAATGGAGAAACCAGAGCTCCAGGACACCAATAATGAGCTAAATTAGCACTGCATCCACTCTCCCTCAGCAAACAATTGACCGCCTAATTCATGGCCAGCTTTTCACACACAGAAACCAACCTCTTTTGTGACTGGGTGATGTCAAAGTAAGAAAGGCTCAGGTCATTTTTAAAGGGAGAGCAGATTGATGGGTGTCAGATCAATATGCTGTATCAGACGTAAATCCCCTTATCATGTCACCGCTGGCTCGGCGTCTCTGCCTGCCGCTCAGATCTATGCTATGAGATGCTTATCTTAAAGGGCATGTGAAGGAGGGAACAGGGGAAATGTGTGTCCAGCAGCAGCATCACTCATATCCCACCAGGGAGGGAAGGAATCTCTCTCTGGCTACTGACGGATCTGTCCCCAACACTGGCTCTGAGCTCTGAGGGGCCTACCGGAGTCTTGACGATGTGGCACCTTATTCCATAAGCCAACTGTTTATTGCCATTGACGAATGGCTGTGTGTGTGTGTGTGTGTGTGTGTGTGTGTGTGTGTGTGTGTGTGTGTGTGTGTGTGTGTGTGTGTGTGTGTGTGTGCGTGCGTGCGTGCGTGCGTGTGTGCGTGCGTGCGTGCGTGTGTGCACTGTAAACAAAATCAGGGATGACTAGCTAGGGAACAGGTAGTCTCTATTTTTCTTTACTAAGATTCTGACCAGGCTCCCAGCTAGTTGCAAACAGCCAGATATTTGAATGATATCAGTCGAGCATCCTGAGAGTATATACAGTACAGAGCAGTAGATAGGAGTTTTGTTTGCACACTTCCTGACACTTTTAAAATGGGGCACATTTTTCTATGACTGCCTGGCTTTTAAGCTCGATCAAATTATTTTATAGCAATGCTGTCGTTCCTTCCCAGGAATTGTTTAGAAAATACGGATTTTGCATCTGGTCATGCCAGCTCACTAAGACTAAAATGTCATATCTTGATGACATGCAGGTATGATAGAGGAAAACAACACGCTGAGAGATTTCCTAATGTTTTGTACAGTCAGTGTATATAAAGCCTGCCTGTGAATAAATATGCTAATATTAATATGATAATATGATAATATAATACTGGTGATGATGCCAGTCTGTTCTCACCACGTGGGCCAAACGCAGGCCTTGAGATTCAAAGGCAGCTAGAGACAAAAAAATCAATGGAGCCATTCCCATGGGTCTCATTAGGGCTGGGGAAACGAAACGGTATTGTGGATATGGGACACAAACGCTGGAGCGAGCCTCCAAATATGCCCTAACTATGCTAATTCAAGTCGCAATTAAGCCATGTGTTTTTCAGCTTATCGGCTGTGACTTAGAGACATTTGTGCATATGCTAGCTCACCACAACTTAAGACGGAGAGAGAGAGAGCCTCAATGAGCTTGGCGACGTCAATGCAATTTCATACAGAGGCTGTAAGCTACAGTAGCTCATTTAATTATCACTTTTTAGCACAGCCCTGTGTTCTTGACGAACTTAATGACATTAAATGTGATGTGTGCGTCGGCTCGGTTTACAGCGCTGAGCTGTGTGTGTGGTGGGTCACTAGGTACAACAGCTTTGGCTCATTGTGGCTTTCTGACTCGCGCCAGACTTGCTCTCACAGAATATCATTACATAGTTACGTCAGTGTGTTTCACACATCTGCTGTTTGTCAGGGCTTTAACAGCGGGGCCGTGGATCTGACACATTGCATTTAGCTCCACATAGCACTCTACATGAAGCCTCCTCCTACACATATTAGTCATATTAAAGCCAATAAATACTACATATAATGGAAATAACTTGTTTCTCACAACATCAGTGAAGCTTATGAATCTGCCTTATGAAACATAAATATATTGGTAAATTACTCTTAAATGGCAACCTGCAGTTGCTACATCCATTTATGGACTTATAAATTAATGATGTGTAAAAAATAAAATTAAAATAAAACCCATTGAGTATTGAAGAATATAATTTATAAATGCATTATTAATTTAGGACAACTATCGTACCCCATCAAAACCCAACATATAAGCTTGTTTTACTCCAATGTTTATAAACAAAGCAAATGTAAACACCATATACCATAAAAAAAACATTCAAACTATAATTTTGATTTATATCATGGATGATCAGTTCTTGCATCAATAGCTCTGTCAATGAATTTGAGAGGGGTCCATTTCTCCATGCCTATCCCTACGTTTTTTACAGAAAGTGGTGGGGAAGACACTTAGTCATTGTTTCAACTGCTGTTACTTTAATGAAAACCACTAACATTGTTGTGGCGTTTCTGAGGGTTCAAAGGTTGGCCACCATGACGGACACAAAAGAACAACATAGATCTGTAGTCATGGTTACGGCAACGCATATAGCTGTCAGCCCCTCACAGCTTGAGCAGACACAGTGGAGAGTTTAACGGCTCCAGCAATGTGCTTAGATGTTGCATCTACTGTGGGAGAAAAATCCAGCTCTTTGGTTATTTTCCAGTTCCCATGTTGGAGAATCTCCAGTCGCCTAGTAATCCCATACTATTTCCTTTGGAAGTAGGAAGAAGAAGCAGTACAAGACTAAGCGCAGGAGTGGTCCAAAACAGAATTAAACATTAGACATAAAGAAATAGAACTACAGTATATGTAATAAATGTATTATTCCTTATAGAGGACCTGTGGGTGCACCACCAATATAATCTAACCTAAACCAGATGTGGGCGTACACAAGCCAGAATTAAGTCACAAAGATAATAGTGGCGTGTGGCCAAGGGGAGTTAATCATCTACATAAGAAGGAGGGAACAGGTCTGGTGGAAATACTGATGTTCTGAACAAGAAGGGCTGTTCCTCCATGGAGTTGCTCGGCTTTGTTACTTTCTGTAATAAAGTCTATTTGAGTTCACAAGCTCCTGTATCTGAGAAATATTTGACTCAATATTTCCACTACACTATCAGCCTCTTTCAGGCAGGTCTCAAAACCATAGAAACCACAAGCAGGACTGTCAATAACCCAATTCACTGTAGCATGAAAGAAAACATGGACATTACGAGTATGTAGCAGCTCAGATGTACCAGGTGCAAAACAAAGCGGTCATCAACCTAATTGTGTTTGGCAGAGTCTCGTGTTGAAATTGCACAGCTTGTACATATGGCAGAAAGTTCCTCTCCCTGATTTGCTGACAACATTTTAAAACCTTGAGTAGCTCATTTTTGGTTGAATACCTCCATAGTGAATTTACTGGTGAATGACTAGCCATCGGGTTCGGTTTATGACTGTCTATTTGCAACAATCAGCCAGCTAAGATCAAAACCCTTCTGCTCCTATCCTAGGTGTTAAAGGCAGATGCTGCTCTGTCATAAATGCACGGTGTGACCGGCAGCCAGAGACGGATGGCTGGGAGCAGACGCCGCTTCCTTTTAGTGGTGTTTAGAAACAGCAGGTCTTTATAGGGACTGGAGTGGAGCCTTACTCTTATTCTGCCAGATGTTGCCTCTTATTCAGCATTCTGGGCCTTGGCCATCTCTGTCTCTGTCTCTGTCTCTGTCTCTGTCTCTGTCTCTGTCTCTCTCTCTCTCCTCTCCCTCTCCCTCTCCCTCTCCCTCTCCCTCTCCCTCTCCCTCTCCTCTCTCTCTCTCAGCAGGTCCACTGTGCATCCAGTCTACCAGGATGGGCAAATCTTCAATCTCCTAATAGTCACTGCCATTACCTGAATCATAGGTGAGGGAATCAATAGAGGCAGATGTCATGCTCTCCATTCCGCCACTGGGAAACGATGACATCAGTCATCCTTTTCAGGGGACCAATCAAATACAGCATTGTTTCATTTGTCTTCGTTAATACATTGAATTTCTTAGACGTGGTTATGGACTTGGATATTTCCAACTCCTTCCATCATCTACCAACACAGTTATGATCAATCCAACAGCATTCAATCAATGTTGCCGCATCTTCTCAAATGATACATTTCATCTTTCATTCAATGACATGTTTTATTGCAGGTTTTAATGGACTTTGATGGAAGATGTGAATGGAAGGAAAATAACGCTGAAAGAAAAGCCAGGCGGTGCCCATTTAGCAAAATGAATAAGGCGCTGGAAATAATTTAACGACCACAGACATTCCTCTTTCTATTTCAATGTGCAGTACAGAAGCATCCTTTCCTAAATGTGAGTCGGTTCAATAATTAATACTGTAAGTCTTTATCATTGTGGTTCACTGATGAAAGTTTGAAAAGTTCATGAAATATGTCTGACAATCCACTCTGAGAATGCCTATAATTAAATACATATTTTTTGATAGATGAACAATTGCATATGATCGCCATTATGAGAATGGTATTACTCAGTTGAAAGAGCAGTGGACTGTGAACGCACACCTTAGATTGTACAGTATATATTATAAACAGCCCACACACAGGAATAGGCTGTCATTAAAACGTCCCTGGCTATAAAGTCACTATAAATCTGTTCTTAGTGTAAACAACTGTTTTGATGATGGATAAATGCCATCGGCCCAGTGCACTTTGACAAGATCATCACTCCACACCAGTGTTGTTTTGGACAACCAACTACCAAGCCAATAAAGCTTTGGATGAAGATGATGGATGTGTTCTATTTCTTTACTGTACATCTCAACGTAGATCTGTGAGGCTAAAGTTAAGTTGTGAATTAGCTGTGTGACATTTGCAACTTTTTTCATTAAAAGCTCAAAAATACAGGATCCACTAAATGTCAAAAATGACATGAAAATAAATTGAGGGACAAGAGGTTGCCCCATGGAATGGGAATATTGTTTTTTCCCCACCTTATTTACAAACAACATATTGAGCCTGACACTATCAGGAAACGAGAGCGCCACTGCTAAGCTCTTCATTACACTTGTGTCACTATACGTTGACAAACAGGCCTTATGGAAAGAAAAAAAGAACATATTAATGGATTGACATATTATGATTGCCTATTCACCTGTAAAGATACACATGATATATATCACATATATGTAAGTCTGTGCAAACCATTTCAATAACAGCTAAATGTTGAATGAATCCAAGCACACAGATACTAACACATTAACTTTGAAAAGTAATAAAGAACTTAGTTAGATAGCAGACACCCTGCATGTCTCATTTGGTGGTCTCTGTGTTCAGCTCCACTAAACTGTGCATAGTCCTCAAAAGCTCTTATTCTAATCCACCAATTAATGTCTAGTCTGTGGGGTGGCCTCCAATGCCCTCAAAGGTATTCTACTGCTCCACTTCCCACCAAACGTCTCTCAGCAGAAATCATTAGCATGTCAAGCACAGAGCCAATTATTTGGCATTAGAGTGTCTGGCTAAAGGGCTTACCTACAGTACATGAACTTGTCAAATTACACTTGGATCAACCCAAACCAGCGTTGCATAGGGAGGGTTATATTATTGGAAACTTTCTAAGTTTACCAGTAAACTACCCAGTAAACTACCCAGTAAACTACCCAGTAAACTACTAAAAGAAAATGAATGAAAAAGCTGTAAAACATTATTTTAAATATAAACCATCAACTAAGTGAATACTATTGTTGTTTAATATGAGGGTTTCTGCATGGAATATCCTTGATTTATTTTTTTAAACACACTTTAGTTTATTTTGCCATGACAATATGTCTTTGTTTTGAATGTTTTGCCACCAAACTGGTAACAGTTGTGAAAAAGGAAAATAGTTGGAA
The DNA here is from genome assembly GCF_021184085.1 of Oncorhynchus gorbuscha. NCBI lineage: Eukaryota > Metazoa > Chordata > Actinopteri > Salmoniformes > Salmonidae > Oncorhynchus > Oncorhynchus gorbuscha. The sequence continues at coordinate 99,650,982 of NC_060174.1, read as the reverse complement.
AAGGTGCAGAGTTAATTGGAAATAATGGCATTGATGATTAGATGCTTTTTTTTAAATTAATTAGGCTACTTTCTTATGTTTTTCATATTGTCTATCCTATAAAAACTCATGGACCTTATGGACATATAATATGAATAATAAATAGGTATTCATTTTTGAAAGTTAAAGTATAAATTACCAAAATCACCATAGACTGCCATAGACTACTTGTTAATTACCAAAATTACCATAGACTGCCATAGACTACTTGTTAATTACCAAAATTACCATCGATTGCCATAGATTACAGGTTAATTACCAAAATTACCATAGATTGCCATAGATTACTTGTTAATTACCAAAATTATAGAAGATTCCTGTAACTACCTCATCCCCATATTGTTTTTATTTACTTTTCTGCTCTTTTGCACACCAGTATTTCTACTTGCAAATCACCATCTGCTCATCTATCACTCCAGTGTTAATTTGCTAAATTGTAATCACTTCCACTACTATGGCCTATTTATTGCCTTACCTCCTCATGCCATTTGCACACACTTTCTATTGTGTTATTAATAGGAGTTAATTCATGTGTAACTCTGTGTTGTTGTTTGTGTCGCACTGCTTTGCTTTATCTTGGCCAGGTCGTTTTTCTGGAGGCTTTAAGAGTGTCGCTCTTTAAACATTAATGGGGGAAGAGACAGGAATAGGAGGGCTGTAGTGTATAAGTTTAGTAAGAGACAGGAATAGGAGGGCTCTAGTGTATGAATTTAGCAAGAGACAGTAATAGGGGGAGTGTAGTATATAAGTTTAGTAAGAAACAGGAATAGGAAGCTGTAGTGTATGAGTTTAGTAAGAGACAGGAATAGGGGGATGTAGTGTATAAGTTTAGTAAAATATAGGAATAGGAGGGCTGTCGTGTATGAGTTTAGTAAGAGACAGGAATAGGAGGGCTGTAGTGTATAAGTTTAGTAGGAGACAGGAATAGGGGGGCTGTAGTGTATAAGTTTAGTAATATATAGGAATAGGAGGGCTGTAGTGTATAAGTTTAGTAATATATAGGAATAGGAGGGCTGTAGTGTATACGTTCATTAAGAGACAGGAATAGGAAGCTGTAGTGTATGAGTTTAGTAAGAGACAAGAATAGGGGGGCTGTAGTGTATGAGTTTAGTAAGAGACAGGAATAGGAAGCTGTAGTGTATGAGTTTAGTAAGAGACAGGAATAGGAAGCTGTAGTGTATGAGTTTAGTAAGAGACAGGCATAGGGGGGCTGTAGTGTATAAGTTTAGTAATATATAGGAATAGGGGGGCTGTAGTGTATACGTTCATTAAGAGACAGGAATAGGAAGCTGTAGTGTATGAGTTTAGTAAGAGACAAGAATAGGGGGGCTGTAGTGTATAAGTTTAGTAATATATAGGAATAGGAGGGCTGTAGTGTATGAGTTTAGTAAGAGACAAGAATAGGGGGGCTGTAGTGTATAAGTTTAGTAATATATAGGAATAGGAGGGCTGTAGTGTATACGTTCATTAAGAGACAGGAATAGGAAGCTGTAGTGTATGAGTTTAGTAAGAGACAGGCATAGGGGGGCTGTAGTGTATAAGTTTAGTAATATATAGGAATAGGGGGGCTGTAGTGTATGAGTTTAGTAAGAGACAAGAATAGGAGGGCTGTAGTGTATACGTTTAGTAAAATATAGGAATAGGAGGGCTGTAGTGTATGAGTTTAGTAAGAGACAGGAATAGGAGGGCTGTCGTGTATGAGTTTAGTAAGAGACAGGAATAGGAGGGCTGTAGTGTATAAGTTTAGTAGGAGACAGGAATAGGAGGGCTGTCGTGTATAAGTTTAGTAAGAGACAGGAATGGGAGGGCTGTAGTGTATGAGTTTAGTAAGAGACAGGAATAGGAGGGCTGTCGTGTATGAGTTTAGTAAGAGACAGGAATAGGAAGCTGTAGTGTATGAGTTTAGTAAGAGACAGGAATAGGGGGGCTATAGTGTATAAGTTTAGTCAAATATAGGAATAGGGGGGCTGTAGTGTATGAGTTTAGTAAGAGACAGGAATAGGGGTGCTGTAGTGTATGAGTTTAGTAAGAGACAGGAATAGGAGGGCTGTAGTGTACAAGTTTAGTAAGAGACAGGAATAGGAGGGCTGTAGTGTATGAATTTAGCAAGAGACAGGAATAGGAGGGCTGTAGTGTATGAGTTTAGTAAGAGACAGGAATAGGGGTGCTGTAGTGTATGAGTTTAGTAAGAGACAGGAATAGGAGGGCTGTAGTGTATGAATTTAGCAAGAGACAGGAATAGGAGGGCTGTAGTGTATGAGTTTAGTAAGAGACAGGAATAGGGGTGCTGTAGTGTATAAGTTTAGTAAGAGACAAGAATAGGGGGCTGTAGTGTATAAGTTTAGTAAAATATAGGAATATGAGGGCTGTAGTGTATGAGTTTAGTAAGAGACAGGAATAGGGGGGCTGTAGTGTATAAGTTTAGTAAGAGACAGGAATAGGAGGGTTGTCGTGTATGAGTTTAGTAGGAGACAGGAATAGGAAGCTGTAGTGTATGAGTTTAGTAAGAGACAGGAATAGGGGGGCTGTAGTGTATAAGTTTAGTAAGAGACAGGAATAGGAGGGCTGTAGTGTATGAGTTTAGTAAGAGACAGGAATAGGGGGTTGTAGTTTATGAGTTTAGTAAGAGACAGGAATAGGAGGGCTGTAGTGTACAAGTTTAGTAAGAGAAATGAATAGGAGGGCTGTAGTGTATGAGTGTAGTAAGAGACAGGAATAGGAGGGCTGTAGTGTATAAGTTTAGTAGGAGACAGGAATAGGAAGCTGTAGTGTATGAGTTTAGTAAGAGACAGGAATAGGGGGGCTGTAGTGTATAAGTTTAGTAAGAGACAGGAATAGGAGGGCTGTAGTGTATGAGTTTAGTAAGAGACAGGAATAGGGGGTTGTAGTTTATGAGTTTAGTAAGAGACAGGAATAGGAGGGCTGTAGTGTACAAGTTTAGTAAGAGACAGGAATAGGAGGGCTGTAGTGTATGAGTGTAGTAAGAGACAGGAATAGGAGGGCTGTAGTGTATAAGTTTAGTAGGAGACAGGAATAGGAAGCTGTAGTGTATGAGTTTAGTAAGAGACAGGAATAGGAAGCTGTAGTTTATGAGTTTAGTAAGAGACAGGAATAGAAGGGCTGTAGTGTATACGTTTAGTAAGAGACAGGAATAGGAGGGCTCTAGTGTATGGATTTAGCAAGAGACAGGAATAGGAGGGCTGTAGTGTATAAGTTTAGTAAGAGACAGGAATAGGAGGGCTCTAGTGTATGAGTTTAGTAAGAGACAAGAATAGGGGGGCTGTAGTGTATAAGTTGAGTAAAATATAGGAATAGGAGGGCTGTAGTGTATGAGTTTAGTAAGATACAGGAATAGGAGGGCTGTAGTGTATAAGTGTAAGTGTAGTGGTCCTACAAGAGACACACAGCGATGGTGGTAGTGTGGGGCACGGAGTGGGAGGGGGAATATTTCCAATGTAAGTGCAGGAGAAGCAGATTCTGTTCTCACCAGGCCTAGATCTTAAAGGAATATCTACCTCAGAGGTTGAGGAGGGGCAGGTGTTTTTTTCTGCATTTGTTTGTTAATTTCTATGCTCCCAGTAGGGGCCTGACCGGGTGCAGCTTTTTGAAAAGCTTAGACAGGTCCTGCTGCAGTATGACAGGAATAGCTGTATTGTAATGGGGGGGGGGGGACTGTAACTGTACGACAGATTACATACTAGATAGGAACTGAGAGGAAGCTCATCCACAGTCGGGGGTGGTCTTAACCAACATGTTGAAACAGCATGGACTAGTAGATATGTGGAGAGACAGAATCAGGGAGACAGGAGCTACACATGGGTGAAGGTGGTGGAGGGAAAGATTAGTGCAGCTAGACTAGACAGGATCTAAGGGGAGCTGTAACAGGGTTCTGGGCTCCTAGTGGTTTATCAGGATCTATCTCAGTAAGCGGAGCTATAACAGGGTTCTGGGCTCCTAGTGGTGTATCAGGATCTATGTCAGTAAGGGGAGCTATAACAGGGTTCTGGGCTCCTAGTGGTTTGTCAGGATCTATGTCAGTAAGGGGAGCTATAACAGGGTTCTGGGCTCCCAGTGGTTTATCAGGATCTATGTCAGTAAGCGGAGCTATAACAGGGTTCTGGGCTCCTAGTGGTTTATCAGGATCTATGTCAGTAAGCGGAGCTATAACAGGGTTCTGGGCTCCTAGTGGTTTATCAGGATCTATGTCAGTAAGGGGAGGTATAACAGGGTTCTGGGCTCCTAGTGGTGCATCAGGATCTATGTCAGTAAGGGGAGGTATAACAGGGTTCCGGGCTCCTAGTGGTGTATCAGGATCTATGTCAGTAAGGGGAGCTATAACAAAGTTCTGGGCTCCTAGTGGTTTATCAGGATCTATGTCAGTAAGGGGAGCTATAACAGGGTTCTGGGCTCCTAGTGGTGTATCAGGATCTATGTCAGTAAGGGGAGCTATAACAAAGTTCTGGGCTCCTAGTGGTTTATCAGGATCTATGTCAGTAAGGGGAGCTATAACAGGGTTCTGGGCTCCTAGTGGTTTATCAGGATCTATGTCAGTAAGGGGAGCTATAACAGGGTTCTGGGCTCCTAGTGGTTTATCAGGATCTATGTCAGTAAGGGGAGCTATAACAGTGTTCTGGGCTCCTAGTGGTGCATCAGGATCTATGTCAGTAAGGGGAGCTATAACAGGGTTCTGGGCTCCTAGTGGTGTATCAGGATCTATGTCAGTAAGGGGAGGTATAACAGGGTTCTGGGCTCCTAGTGGTTTATCAGGATCTATGTCAGTAAGCGGAGCTATAACAGGGTTCTGGGCTCCTAGTGGTGTATCAGGATCTATGTCAGTAAGGGGAGGTATAACAGGGTTCTGGGCTCCTAGTGGTTTATCAGGATCTATGTCAGTAAGCGGAGCTATAACAGGGTTCTGGGCTCCCAGATCTGCTCTCGTGGCTTTTCAGACCATCACATGGTAACGGTTGAGTATAGCTTGTCAGGTGTACCTCGTCCAAGGTTTTACTGTCACTTTAGTGCTAAATTATTGCATGATACCCCTTTTTCTGTCTTTTGGGAGAGTTGGAAAGGAAAGAAGGTTGAGTTTGAGAACCGAAGACAATGGTGGGAGGTGAGGAAAACACAAGTAAGGGTGTTTTGCCAGCAGTACTCTGCCCATGGAACAGCTAGGATAAGGTCTACTATTCAGAATTTGGAGCCGGATATTAGAGACATTGAGAATAGCTTTATTGGGCAGCAGGATTTAGGGTCAGAGAGGGAGTTCAGGGCTAAGCGGACACAGCTGGGGTATTATTTTACAGGATCAGGTGAAGGGTACGCTCATTAGAGAACGGATGCTACCCTGACGGACATGGATGCTCCTAAAGCCGGAGAAGAAGTTGGCGCACCTTCCACTTGATGTGACCTTCACGGTCTCTGATGTCGGATCCAGTGGAGATGAGGAGGATGACTATGGATTCCTACGCAAAAGTTTCTGTGGTGTATTTCGGGTGTTCATTGAAAACTCTGAACGACCAGTCAGCTACCAGCAGGCAGTGCTGTCACTACTGCCGTCGAAGGGGGACTTAGCTCTATTGAAGAACAGGATGAAGGTATCGTGCTCTGCTCTATTACAAAATACTGTCCAAGTGTTTGGCAAATCGGCTGAAAGGTTGTTTGGAACCAATAGTTCACAGGGACCAGGCATACTGTGTGCCTGGGTTGGACAATAATGGGCAACTTGTTTCTTTTGAGAGATGTGATAGACATCACTAGGATGCATGAAGGTCCGATGATAGGGAGATGGGCCAGAGCAGGATGTCGTAGTCTTCCTGAGGGACTACAGTGGGGCAGAGCAGGACCTCATAGTCTTCCTGAGGGGTGACAGTGGGGCAGAGCAGGACCCCCTAGTCTTCCTGAGGGACTACAGTGGGGCAGAGCAGGATGTCCTAGTCTTCCTGAGGGGCTACAGTGGGGCAGAGCAGGACCCCCTAGTCTTCCTGAGGGACTACAGTGGGGCAGAGCAGGATGTCCTAGTCTTCCTGAGGGGCTACAGTGGGGCAGAACAGGACCTCCTAGTCTTCCTGGGGGGCTATAGTGGGGCAGAGCAGGGCCTCCTAGTCTTCCTGAGGGGCTACAGTGGGCCAGAGCAGGACCCCCTAGTCTTCCTGGGGGACTACAGTGAGGCAGAGCAGGACCTCCTAGTCTTCCTGAGGGGCTACAGTGGGGCAGAGCAGGACCTCTTAGTCTTCCTGGGGGACTACAGTGGGCAGAGCAGGATCTCCTAGTCTTCCTGAGGGGCTACAGTGGGGCAGAGCAGGATCTCCTAGTCTTCCTGAGGGGCTACAGTGGGGCAGAGCAGGACCTCCTAGTCTTCCTGAGGGACTACTGTGGGGCAGAGCAGGACCTCCTAGTCTTCATGAGGGGCTACAGTGGGGCAGAGCAGGACGCCCTAGTCTTCCTGGGGGGCTACAGTGGGGCAGAGCAGAACCTCCTAGTCTTCCTGGGGGGGCTACAGTGGGGCAGAGCAGGATCTCCTAGTCTTCCTGAGGGGCTACAGTGGGGCAGAGCAGAACCTCCTAGTCTTCCTGGGAGGGCTACAGTGGGGCAGAGCAGGATCTCCTAGTCTTCCTGAGGGGCTACAGTGGGGCAGAGCAGAACCTCCTAGTCTTCCTGAGGGGCTACAGTGGGGCAGAGCAGGACCTCCTAGTCTTCATGAGGGGCTACAGTGGGGCAGAGCAGGACCTCCTAGTCTTCCTGGGGGGCTACAGTGGGGCAGGGCAGGTTCACCTAGTCTTACTGGGGGGCTACAGTGGGCCAGAGCAGGATCTCCTCGTCTTCCTGGGGGGCTACAGTGGGCCAGAGCAGGATCTCCTCATCTTCCTGGGGGGCTACAGTGGGCCAGAGCAGGATCTCCTAGTCTTCCTGAGGGGCTACAGTGGGGCAGAGCAGGACCTCCTAGTCTTCCTGAGGGACTACAGTGGGTCAGAGCAGGATCTCCTAGTCTTCCTGGGGGGTTACAGTGGGCCAGAGTGGGGATGAAGTTCCTAGGGGTGTTGGTGGAAAATGTGAAGGATTGGTGGAGAAGGTTGTGACTAAGTTGTTTCAATAGCAGTCGTTGTTGCCACTGATATCTTTCAGGGGAAGGGTCCTGTTCGCCTGGCTACGACAATTTTTTAGCACAGGCTGATGATGTTGGATCCCCCACAGTGTCTTGTCAAGCAACTTCAGAGGTTTCTGGTGGATTTATTTTGGTCTGGCCAACACTGGACACGTGCAGCAGTGTTACACCTCCCTTTGCATGATGGGGGTCAAGGGCTGGTAGACATTGGATCCAGAGTTACAACGTTCCATCTACAAGCTGCACAGAGACTTCTGTAACAGCAGGTGGCGTCTTGGAGAAACACTGCTTGGGCTGTTCTGAGGAGAGCAAGGGACCTTGTTCCTGTTGGATCTGGAGCAGGTCGATATGTCAGCCATTACTCTGTTGTACCGTGCTGTGCTTTGGGCATGGGGAAAGACTATCTGTTCACAGAGATGTTTCACGGCCAGGAGGAAGGATAATGGAGGAGCAACTGTTTCACAAACCACTCATCCAGACCTCTGTCAGCTTGCGGGCCAGGCTTGTGAGAGCGGGGTTTCCTAAGTTGGGTCACCTGGCCCAGGTGTTTCCCATGTAGCTGACGACCCTCTCAACTCCGCCCACCGGCATCCTAATAAGGAAACAAGAACAACGACAGAATACGGCAGACAGAGTGGGAGGGTCGTCAGCTACATGGGAAACACCTGGGCCAGGTGTCTCCCAGGATAAATAGACCTCTTCCACATTCATGGAGGAGACTCTCTCCATGCAGACACCCGTTGTAGATTGTGTTGTGGTTCTTGGTGGCTGTTTGTTTGTTTGCTTTGGCACCTTTCATCACCCTGCATTATCACATTCATGCATGCAAAACACTCACTTACACTACTGATTACTGATTACACACACCATTGTATATTACACTTAGTTACTTATTTAATAAATATAGATTTTGCTACTCCTTATCTCCACGTTGTCTCCCTTTGTTACGGGCTTTGAGCCGGTTCGTGACAAGTGGGGGCTCGTCCGGGATCTTTGAACTATTGGTTTGGGAGACCGTGGAGGTACGTGTTTGGATTGAATATTGTGTTTGAGTGTGATCGGCCCAGTATTGGTTGCCTTTGTTGTTTGGTTTGTGTGCTGTGTTGGAGAGAGTATAATGGTTAGTTTCCAGGCCCTGCCTAGCCTGAACTCTTGTTTTACTTTCTGTTGGGACGTCAGTCTGAAGTGAGTAATCTGCTGTGTACCTCGGTGGGAGATTTGGGTAGGGTAGTGGAACTTGCTACCCGGAGCTATAGCCTTTTTCCCCTGATAGGTTTAGCGACGTGTTTCATTTTTTGGAATATGTTGGGCATGGTTAATGTTTGTTATTTTTGTGTGGTGTCTGTGGACTGAGCAGTTGTCTCGGGGCACATCCGTGGCTTGGTGGAATTTGCCAGCATGCTGGGGAGTTCTATTTCCTTGCCAGCGGGCTACAGTGCGTAAATTCCCACCGCAAATCTGCACGAAGACTAGGGTTGAGTTATTGTAGGTTTTGGGGAAGCTCCATATCTCATCTCTCTTCTGTGGTGCTCAGGGTGATTGTCAATTCTCGGGTTGTGTTCTGGTGTGCTCAGCAGAAGGGAAAAGCGATAAAAAAAAAAAAATTTGTGTGATTATGGCGTCTTATGTATATAAGTTCATTCGCTCTCCATCAGAGGAATTGTTAGATTTAGGTACTAAAGAACAGCTGTTGAAGGTCGCGGAACACTACAAGGTTGAGATTAGTGATAAACGTCTAAAGAATTCTATCAGGTTGATATTGAAAGCCAATCTGATGGAGAGTGGTATTCTTGAAGTTACCACCGGGCCAGCCTCTGCTGAGGATTTGTTGTCTCCCCATAACGTTACAATGGCCATTCCATCGGTTAATCCTAGTAGCCTTCTTTTTGAACAGCAGAAAGAACTGCTTTTGTTACAGCTAGAGCATGATCGTGAGAAGCTAGAGCATGATCGTGAGAAGCTAGAGCATGATCGTGTGAAATATGAAAAGGAATTGGCATTTAAACAAGATATGGAGCGTGCTAAAATCAAGTTGCAACAAGAACGTATAGAGTTGGTTAGGGAAGGAAAGATCTCAGGGGAGAGTTTGTTTTGGGAAGGTGACCCAGATTTACCTAGGGGTAGTTCCGCTTTTGGTCATGCCCCAGAGACATTTGATATTGTTGGGAACTTGCGGTTATTGCCTCGGTTTAATGAAAGGGACCCCGAGACATTCTTTTCGTTGTTTGAGCGGGTTGCTGACGCTAGGAGTTGGCCTGATTCTGACCGCACTTTAATGTTGCAGTGTGTGCTGACTGGTAAAGCGCAGGAAGCATATTCAGCTCTTAGTGTACACGACAGTGCCAGTTATGATAAAGTTAAAACAGCTGTGTTACAGATTTATGAATTGGTCCCTGAGGCTTACCGCCAACGATTTAGAACTTTAAAAAGGGACGATAACCAGACTCATGTTGAGTTTGCGCGACAGTTATCTTTACAGTTTAATCGCTGGTGTTCCGCCTCTGCAGTTGTGACTTTCCAAGGGCTGTGTGATCTGATTATGTTAGAGCAATTTAAGGACACAATTCCTGATCGTATTGCCACTTATATTAATGAACAGAAAGTAAAGAATGTTGCTGAAGCTGCGGTTTTGGCGGACGAGTATGTGTTGACTCACAAAAGTGTCTTTGCAAAACCCCGTATTCGGAAAGAGTGGGGGCATTCGGATAGATTTGGGCTTCGCTCACCGAGATACTTTGGTTCTCGGGCAGAGTTCTATTCAACTAGGGTTGAACCTGACTCCCATGGTAAGGCTGACTTTGGGCAGGAGTGTCACTACTGTCAAGGTTCAGGTCATTGGAAAAACGAATGTCCACTTCTCAGGTCAAAGGGTGCTTACGCTAAATCTAAGCCTGCTGCGTTAGCTGCACCTGTTCCACATCAGTTCATTCTTGACTCATTTCCTCAGGCCCAGGAGAATGTGAAAGTCCATATTGATCCAGACTATTTACCTTTCATTACAGAAGGTTTTGTGTCTATGTTAGGAAGTAAAGACTTAGTGCCAGTGAAGATCCTGAGAGACACAGGTGCCTCTGAATCATTTGTGTTGGAGTCTGTGTTACCCTTTTCTGCTGAGACTGATTCAGGGAATAGTGTTCTAATTAGGGAATAGGTTTGAACACTATGTCAGTTCCATTGCATAAACTGATGTTGGATTGTGGGCTGGTGAAGGGTGAAGTTGTGTGGGGGTGCGTCCTTCGTTGCCTATTGAGGGTATCGACGTTATCCTTGGGAATAACTTGGCAGGTGAGCGTGTATGGCCAGTCGTGTTTCCATCTCTAGTGGTTTCCACTAAGCCGTCATTTGTTGGGATTCCTGATGAGAGTGTACAGAGTTTCCCAGAGGTGTTCTCTGCGTGTGCAGTGACACGTTCTATGAGCCGTGGCGAACTAGTCACTGCGCCGACTAATGATAATAATACAAAGTATGTCACTGTCTTCCCTGTTATCCCGTTATCTGTAACCCGCTCAGATCTAATCAATGCTCAACGGGATGACCCCACGTTGGAAGAGTTGCGTGATCAAATTGTGCCTATAGAACAGTTGGGAGATGTCGCCCATGGCTATTTCCTCCAAGAGGATGTCCTGATGAGAAAGTGGGTGTCTCATGATAGTGTTTTTCTGGGGAGGCAATTAGTCAAGTTGTTGTACCAGTTAAGCTTCGTGAGTTGGTGTTGGAAACTTCTCACAGCGACGTTGCTGGACATATGGGGGTGAGGAAAACCTACAATCGCATATTAAGACATTTCTTTTGGCCTAGATTAAAGAGGGATGTTTCTGATTTTATCAAAACTTGTCACACCTGTCAATTAACTGGTAAGCCTAATCAAGCTATTAAACCAGTACCATTGTTTCCTATTCCTGTACTCAGCCAACCTTTTGAGTATCTGATTATTGACTGTGTGGGTCCTCTGCCTCGTTCTAAAAGGGTAGCAGTTACCTGTTCACTGTGATGTGTCAGACCACTAGGTTTCCTGCTGCCTATCCTCTCCGATCTATCACGACTAAATCGGTGTTAAAAGCTTTGACTCAGTTTCTCTCATTGTTTGGAATCCCTAAGGTCATTCAGAGTGATCAAGGATCTAATTTTACCTCTAATCTGTTTGGTCAGGTTCTTCAACAGCTCCATATTAAACACAATGTGTCTAGCGCCTATCACGCGCAAAGTCAAGGAGCACTGGAGCGTTTCCATCAAACACTTAAGTCTTTGTTGAGAGTTTATTGTACTGAGATGGATAAGGATTGGGAGGAGGGGTTGCCTTGGTTACTGTTAGCCGCTAGGAAGTTTCACAGGAGAGCACAGGTTTCAGTCCAAATGACCTTGTGTTTGGACATAGGGTGCGTGGACTTTTATCTGTTCTCCAGGATGACTGGAAGTCTCCCGAGCCTCCTCAGTCCCTGTGTTCGTATGTGTGTGATTTCCGGCGACGGCTGTATGCCGCTGGTGAAATGGCTAAAGAGAAGTTATCATCTTCACAGGAGAGGATGAAGGGCATATTTGATCGCCGAACTGAGCCTCGTCACTTTAGTCCAGGTGACCAGGTTCTTGCTCTGCTGCCAATTGTTGGTTCTCCTTTTCAAGCCAAATTTCAAGGTCCATATACAGTGGTGCGGCAGTACACTGAGCAAAATTATCTAGTTGCCACTCCAGAACGGAGGAAAGCACACCAGCTGTGCCATGTAAATCTGTTAAAACCCTATTATGCACGTTCCTCTGAGACTGAACAGTGGGATTCTACAGAGGACGGTAAACCTGTTCTTTTGGCTGATACCGTTGTTTCCTTGGGTTCTTGTCGTGCTAGACCTGTGCATGAGGAGGAAGATGTTCCTGGTCCTGACGATTGTATATTGCAGGGTAGTACCTATTGTGGTCTACACCGACCATAACCCCTCACTTTTTTGAGGTCCATGATGTGTCCAAACCAGAGGATAATGCGATGGTGTTTATTTTTACAATCATTCCATCTCGATGTGAGGCACATCCGGGGACTGAAAACGTGATTGCTGATGCGCTCTCTCGTGCGCCCTGTTCCTAATGTTTACGTGACTGACCATTGTTTCGTATTGTCATGTTCTCTCTGTCCTGTCTGCTCCCTCCTGGTCTTGTTTCTTTCCTCTTAAATGTTGCTTCCTGTGCGAAGGTTGCTGAGGTCTGGGGAGGAGGTTGGCTGGGGCAAATTGTGGTGTGAACACGTAACCCTCATCAATTTGGGGCACAGAGGCTGTGTCAATTTGGGACGCAGAGGCCTGTGTCAATTTGGGACGCAGAGGCCTGTGTCAATTTGGGACGCAGAGGCCTGTGTCAATTTGGGACGCAGAGGCCTGTGTCAATTTGGGACGCAGAGGCCTGTGTCAATTTGGGACGCAGAGGCCTGTGTCAATTTGGGACGCAGAGGCCTGTGTCAATTTGGGACGCGGGAGGCTGGTATGTTGTTCCGGGGTCCTTGTTGGTCCCCGGTTTTATGGGGGAATGTGACGACCCTCCCACTCTGTCTGCCGTATTCTGTCGTTGTTCTTGTTTCCTTATTAGGATGCCGGTGGGCGGAGTTGAGAGGGTCGTCAGCTACATGGGAAACACCTGGGCCAGGTGTCTCCCAGGATAAATAGACCTCTTCCACATTCATGGAGGAGACTCTCTCCATGCAGACACCCGTTGTAGATTGTGTTGTGGTTCTTGGTGGCTGTTTGTTTGTTTGCTTTGGCACCTTTCATCACCCTGCATTATCACATTCATGCATGCAAAACACTCACTTACACTACTGATTACTGATTACACACACCATTGTATATTACACTTAGTTACTTATTTAATAAATATAGATTTTGCTACTCCTTATCTCCACGTTGTCTCCCTTTGTTACGGGCTTTGAGCCGGTTCGTGACACCTGCAAGAAGAGTCTGGGTGGAAATATGGCAGCAACATGGTGGAGGCTTCCTCCATAAAGTCAACCAGGCTGCTGCAGTAGGTGGTGGAGGGGTTCCGGACTGCACTGTCAGACTCATTCAGAGAGCTGCTGGGGACTAGGCAAAGACTGGACCGTCTAACTACGAATGACACTGACCTACCTCCGTTCACCATTGCTGCCGCTGCAGGGGAATACCAGGAGGGTGAGGGAATGATGTTATTGTTTAAGAATCCGGAGCTGGACTCCTTTTGCACAGCCAGCAAAAAAGCTCTGTATGCGGTTGCTGTGAAGGTGGCTCTGAGGGCAACAGGGTGGCCCGGGGTTTTGGGACCGGGCTCTTCTCTGAGAGGATGTTGGCGCTACCTGTATAATACTCCCATAGAGGAGCTTATTGCTGATCTACAGTGGAGGATTATTCACGAAGCTACAAACAGATGTGTCACACCGTGATCCATCTGTGGGGAGGAGGTGTCTTTTCTGTGGGGAGGAGGTGTCTTTTCTGTGGGGAGGAGGTGTCTTTTCTGTGGGGAGGAGGTGTCTTTTCTGTGGGGAGGAGGTGTCTTTTCTGTGGGGAGGAGGTGTCTTTTCTGTGGGGAGGAGGTGTCTTTTCTGTGGAGAGGAGGTGTCTTTTCTGTGGGGAGGAGGTGTCTTTTCTGTGGGGAGGAGGTGTCTTTTCTGTGGGGAGGAGGTGTCTTTTCTGTGGGGAGGAGGTGTCTTTTCTGTGGGGAGGAGGTGTCTTTTCTGTGGGGAGGAGGTGTCTTTTCTGTGGGGAGGAGGTGTCTTTTCTGTGGGGAGGAGGTGTCTTTTCTGTGGGGAGGAGTTTTTTTCTTATTCCAGGTTGGTAGGGATGTTTTCTGCCCTTGGGGGGTGGTGCACAGCCCTAGGTTTGGGATTGACTGTGGACCTATATGTAGCAAATAGGCGTAGTGGATTACATGGGGGGCAGGCAAAGTTTCAATATGGAAGAAGAGGAAACATGAGATGCTGGGTGTGGGACGTAGGGACCCCAGAGCTGTGTTGCTGGGGCTGGTGCGGTCTCGGCTACAAGTGGATTATGTATATGGGCGCTGGTGAACCGTCTGGGGGATTTTGTGGCGATGTGGGGTATCAGGGGGGTTCTATGTGTGGTGGGAGGGGGAGGCTTGGTTTTAACTTTCAAGTTTGTTCAAATTTAATTAAGTTTGTGTTTTAACGATGTAATTATTTGTGCCAAGTGAAGGTATTTTTAAAATCATCTCTCTCTCTCTCTATCTCTCACCAACAAGATCTCGCCAACGAGATCTCATGGTCTCATTTCAGTATTCAATGTTTGTCCAGGGAGGGTTAAAACAGGGGAAAAAAATATTACATTTAGGCATTTATTCTGACGGGTCATGGTAAGAAATAGGGTTTCTGATATGATTAAAAAAACATTAAGAAAACATTTAAATGAGTGCCTAGCACGGGGATTGAACCTGCGAATCCCGGAGCCGTAGCTCACGGTTTAAGCACGCTCTATAGCAAACTGCTTGCCTACTAGATGGTAATATTTGCGCATGTTGCCCCTAGTGGATGGTATCGAAGGCATCTCCCTACTAGATGGAAATAGGTGCTAACATTGCCCCTAGTGGACAATATCGAAGGCATCTCCCTACTAGAGATGCCTTTGCACTACCATCTCCCTACTAGAGATGCCTTCACATTACCATCTCCCTACTAAATGGTAAAGCAGACTGGAATATGTTCCAGTCAGCCTCAGAGAACAACATCAACCTATGCTCTGACTCAATGAGTGCATTTATAAAGAAGTGCATTGGAGATGTTGTACCCAGAGGTGGGACCAAGTCATTGTTTTACAAGTCTCAAGTAAGTCTCAAGTCTTAGCACTCAAGTCCCAAGTCAAGTCTCAAGTCCTAAACTTTGAGCATCGAGTCCTAAACTAGTCATAATGTGCTCTTCACCAAATGTAATACCATTTCATATTTTTAACAAGAGTAATACTTAGTATATCACATTCATGCAAACCATGAATGCTTTAAAAAGTATCTATATGTTTATTACTTTCCAAATAAAGGTTATATTTCCATGGGAATACATGGGTAGCCATGAGAAGACTCCCCCCCCCCCCCCAAATAGTGATCGACTATCAGGACCGCTATGGGACGCAATCGGGCGATGTAGGCTTGTACACAATCACACACACGCTCTGTGTGTGGTTACAGTAGACTAACATATGTCAGTGGTTTTAGGAACAGCAGTAACATCAGGCAGGATTTAGGCTACCAACTGCCTAGCCAGTTGTAGCTCAATCTTGGGTGCAATGATCACGTTCCCGCATTGACTGACTGTGTGGAGGCTCATTGATTTAACGATACGTTAGCCTACATGCAACACTAGCCAAGTTCTAAATTACATAGCTGCCGGCTATATTAGCCATGACTTACAGTTCTTTGTGCAGCTTCAAATGTCGAACAATGTTGGAAATTGCTGCACCTCCGTCTGTAATTTTCTTCCTGCTTGTTTTGTAAGTTGCAATCCGCTTTTGTTTATACAGCGGCGTCTTTATATCCGAAAATAAACATTTTGGGTATCATCTTTCCAAGGGCTCCATCTGAATTCACCCGCCGACGTTCCTCTGCACTGCCACGTGCAACTTTTTCTCAGCTGGCACAATTTGATTGGCTGCTGTCCGATTCAAACTGTAATGTGTTAAATGAAGAGTTGATGCGCTGCACACTTTTTTAATAGCATCATTTTTAATATTTGGGCTTGGGGAGGGTATCAAGTCTGGTCGAGTCAAAAGGCTAAATTCCAAGTTAAGTCATGAGTCATTGGTGTTAAAGTCAAAGTCGAGTTGCAAGTCATCATATTTCTGACTCAAGTCCAGGTCATTTGACTCGAGTCCACACCTCTGGTTGTACCCACTGTGACAATTCAAATCTACCCTAACCAGAAACCGTAGATAGATGGCGGCATTCGCACAAAACGGAAAGCGAGATACACCGCATTTAACCATGGAAAGAGGTCTGGGAATATGTCTGAATATAAACAGTCTAGCTATTCCCCCTGCAAGGCAATCAAACAAGCAAAATGCCAGTACATGGACAAGGTGGATTCGCAATTAAACGGCTCAGACACAAGACGCACGTGGCAGGGTCTACAGAAAATCACAGACTACAAAAAGAAATCCAGCCATGTCACGGACACCGACGTCACGCTTCCAGACAAACTAAACACTTTCTTTGCCCGCTTTGAGGATAATACAGTGCCACCGTCGCAGCCCACTAAGAAGGACAGCGCCCCCCCCCGCCCCCTTCTCTGGGGGTAAAACATTTCAATGTGTTAACCCTCGCAAGGCTGCTGGCCCAGATGGCATCCCTAGCTGCATCCTCAGAGCATGTGCAGACCAGCTGGCTGGTGTGTTTACAGACATATTCAATCGCTCCCTATCCCAGTCTGTTGTCCCCACATGCTTCAAGATGGCTACCATTGTTCCTGTACCCAAGAGGGCAAGGATAACTGAACTAAATGAACACCGCCCGTAACACTCACTTCTGTCATCATGAAGTGCTTTGATAGACTAGTCAAGGATCATATCAACTCCACCCTACCGGCCACCCTAGACACACTTCAGTTTGCTTACTGCCCCAACAGGTCCACAAACGACGCAATCGCCATCACACTGCCCTATCCCAACTGGACAAAAGGAATACCTATACCTAAGAATGCTGTTCATTGACTACAGCTCAGCATTCAACACCATAGTACCCTCCAAGCTCATCATCAAGCTGGAGGGCCTGGGTCTCAACCCCACCCTGTGCAATTGGGTCCTGGAGTTTCTTATGGGCCACCCCCAGGTGGTGAAGGTGGGAAGCAACATCTCCACTTCGATGACTGGGGACGCACAAGGGTGCGGTTCAGTCCCCCAAGTGTTCAGTTCCCTCCTGTGCTCCCTGTTCAATCACGACTGCATGGCCATGCACGCCTCCAACTCAATCATCAAGTTTGCAGACAACTCAACAGTAGTGGGCTTGATTACCAAAAACGACGAGACAGCCTACAGGGAGGAGGTGAGGGCACTCGGAGTGTGGTGTTAGGAAACCAACATCTCACTCAACATCAACAAAACAAAGGAGATGATTGTGGATTTCAGGAAACAGCAGAGGGTGCACCCCCCTATCCACATCGTGACAACCTCAGGAGGCTGAAGAAATTTGACTTGTCACCCAAAACCCTGACAAACTTTTACAGATACACAATCGATCACTAGTCACTTTATACAATGCACTCTAAATAATGCCACTCTAATAATGTTTCCATATCTTACATGACTTATTTCACATGTATATACTGCATTTTATACCATCTATTGCACCTTCGCCATCACTCATCCATACTTGTATGTACATATTCTTATTCACTCCTTCATATTTGTGTGTATTAGGTTGTTGTTGGGGAATTGTTAGATTACTTGTTAGATATTACTGTTAGATATTATTGTTAGATATTACTGCACTGTCAGAAGCACAAGCATTTCGCTACACTCGCATTAACATCTGCTAACCATGTGTATGTGACAAATAAAATTTGAAATTATTTGATTTAGGTGCTCATGTTGCCCCTAGTGGACAGTCTTGAAGGCACCTCCTGATGTCCTGAGGACCTGGATAAATGTCTAAAACGGCTGTGGATCTGGTGTGACCTGGCTGCTCTCACACACATACACACACACAAGAATGAGTCACACTGTGCAGAATGCACTCATACACACACACACACACACACACACACACACACACACACACACACACACACACACACACACACACACACACACACACACACACACACACACACACACACACACACACACACACACACACACACACACACACTGATTTATATAATCAGTCCCCTGGATCAAACCCCCCAGCTCAGTCTGAAGGACACATTGAAAGGCCAGTACACACATAAAGAGCAAATTAGTCAACTTTATAACAGTGGTGGCTGGTGGGAGGAGCTATAGGAGGACGGGACTCATTGTAATGGCTCTAATGGAGTAAATAGAATGGAGTCGATCATGTGGTTTCCATGTGTTTGATGTGTTTGATACCGTTACATTTATTTCATTCCAGCCATTACAATGCCCATCCTCCTAAAGCTCATCCCACCAGCCTCCTCTGCTTTAGAAGTTGTCTGTCATAGTACTGTGAAATAAAATGGGAGTCATTTTACACATTCACCTATTCATTTGTTTGGTAGTCAAAGACGTTTTTTTTCCCTTTTCACTGCTGTTGCTGAAGGTTTCGCTGCGTTGTTTTCGATATTCTGGTGACCTGATTCCGCGTGTGACCTTGTTCTGTAAATGAGAATCTTCGTCCCTAACCATAGAACATGGAATAAAAATTAGCTTGAAAATAGGAAAGGAATGCTGCTGCAGACCTCAGACTGCATGCAGTCAGCTGTCTGAGGAGAGGGACGTGGGCTATGACAAAAAAGGAAAATAGACGAGCACAGGAACACTCTAAAGTCCTTTGTGCCTCTGAAGGAGAGAGGGATGAAATGGATGTGAGCACTCTTGTCTCCTGGAGGGCATGATGAAAGCACATTCCTCCCTGGCTGTTTATTTAGTTAGACTTTGGTTTGGGGTCGGATTGTGTGGGTGGCTTGGGAAGATGTTAAAATGCTTCAGTGCATTCTTTCCATTTGTCTACTTTTCTCAATGCCACTATGAATCCTCCATCCTCAAGAATACCCCAGCTATGCTGCAGTCCCACTCCTGCCTCCATCCTCAAGAATACCCCAGCTATGCTGCAGTCCCACTCCTGCCTCCATCCTCAAGAATACCCCAGCTATGCTGCAGTCCCACTCCTGCCTCCATCCTCAAGAATACCCCAGCTATGCTGCAGTCTCACTCCTGCCTCCATCCTCAAGAATACCCCAGCTATGCTGCAGTGCCACTCCTGCCTCCATCCTCAAGAATACCCCAGCTATGATGCAGTCCCACTCCTGCCTCCATCCTCAAGAATACCCCAGCTATGCTGCAGTCCCACTCCTGCCTCCATCCTCAAGAGTACCCCAGCTATGCTGCAATCCCACTCCTGCCTCCATCCTCAAGAATACCCCAGCTATGCTGCAGTCCCACTCCTGCCTCCATCCTCAAGAATACCCCAGCTATGCTGCAGTCCCACTCCTGCCTCCATCCTCAAGAATACCCCAGCTATGCTGCAGTCCCACTCCTGCCTCCATCCTCAAGAATACCCCAGCTATGCTGCAGTCCCACTCCTGCCTCCATCCTCAAGAATAACCCAGCTATGCTGCAGTCCCACTCCTGCCTCCAAGGTTAGGGTTAGGTTTCAAATCAGATTTTATGACTTTGTGGCTGTGCCAGTTAGTGACCATTCTGCAGAGCTGCCTCTAGAACAAGATTCATGACGAAAAAAACGTTAACTTGCGTGAGAGTCACAGGTCAGTAATGCTGTCGGTTCCTGAATTAACTTGAATTCACTTATCAAGATGGCTTGTTAGACCAAGGTAGTTTTACAGTGGTAGTCCCCTGTTGAAAATGATAACACATTTTAGAAAATGCATGTACAGTAGTATTGTTATTATTATGATGAACCTTATGCATGTTGTACTTGCGTGCACTAACTACAGCACTGCTAAAAGCACTGTACTATGTTCACTCATTACATTATGTAACATTTCCTCAAAGTCCTTCCTTTCAATTGCACAATATATATTTATTTGTTTATTAGTAGGGAACTATTACTTTAAGATTAATGAATAGGAATAAAATGAATGCTTCAAGTTGACTGATGTACTTGGCTTATCAAAGAAGCAATTTTCCAGTTCTCTTTAATGTAACAAATCAGAATGATGATCACAATCTTTTCTCCAGACAAATTGATTGTGTCTACGATCTTTGTAATCAGTCTCTCATACGGCTTTCTGCTGGTGCTCTTTAAATCTGAATTTATGGCTTGGATAGTCTGTCAGATTTGACTGCCAGGCAGGTGTGGAGAGCTAAGGAGGCTGTATCTCTTTAATGTGCATTGGGTTGGCAGGATGAGAGCCTGGCTTTGACATCAAAGAAGAGATGAGCACATCCTTATCCAAGCTGTGTGCTTCAGAGGAACTTCCCAGCTGCCTATCGTGTAACTCCTTGCCTCCATCCACTGTTAACACCTTCCCATGTCAGACTGGGCCACTGACCAACATGCCTCTAGACTTAAGCCTTTTTATATTAACAAGCTCAATGTTGCAGCCACAGAAGAGAAGGGTGTCCACTGCCACAGCTCTAAAGTGAGACGTGGACATCCTCTGTGGTTCTGTCTGTGTTAAGTGTGTTCTCATATTTATGGTGGCAGTTGCTGAAGCAGCCCCATTCAGTCACTAGAGAGGCTGTCTCCATCATTCCTCTGACCTCCTGCAGTTAATGAGGCACAGGACCCCTGTACCGCACCCTCCCTCTCTCTCTTCCCAACCACCTCCCCCTCCATCCCCTCTACCTCACCCCATCCCAACCGCTCCTCATCCTCCTCCCTCTCTCTCTTCCCAACCACCTCCCCCTCCAGCCCCTCTACCTCACCCCATCCCAACCGCTCCTCATCCTCCTCCCTCTCTCTCTTCCCAACCACCTCCCCCTCCAGCCCCTCTACCTCACCCCATCCCAACCGCTCCTCATCCTCCTCCCTCTCTCTCTTCCCAACCACCTCCCCTCCATCCCCTCTACCTCACCCCATCCCAACCGCTCCTCATCCTCCTCCCTCTCTCTCTTCCCAACCACCTCCCCTCCAGCCCCTCTACCTCACCCCATCCCAACCGCTCCTCATCCTCCTCCCTCTCTCTCTTCCCAACCCTCATCCTCCTCCCTCTCTCTCTTCCCAACCACCTCCCCCCCTCCAGCCCCTCTACCTCACCCCATGCCAACCGCTCCTCATCCTCCTCCCTCTCTCTCTTCCCAATTTTCGGTCAAACTGATAATTAAGTCTAGTATTGATTTCATTTTAGCGCCTCCGACAAACCTAAATGCTGATGCAAAAGCTGCAAATCCAATATTCGATCTAAACCTAGAACAGTTTACTCACAACCACATTGGTATATTGACGTGTGGAAATGGCTAAATTTTTACTGCTTTAAACATATTATTTGAGTAGATGACAGTAAAAGACATCTATAGTTATTAGAAGCTAAAACCTTGTGGCGAACTTTAACACCTGGACATTGAGCTGAGGGTGGATAGTAGAGCATCATAGGAGATGGTTGCTGACCCCAGCATGCTCCTATCTGATGGGTGTCGCACACACATCTGGGGATTTCTCCCTCTACATCTCTACACTAACGCTACACCTCTACACTAACACTACATCTCTACACTAACGCTACATCTCTACACTAACGCTACATCTCTACACTAATGCTGCATCTCTACACTAACGCTGCATCTCTACACTAATGCTACATCTCTACACTAACGCTGCATCTCTACACTAACGCTACATCTCTACACTAACGCTGCATCTCTACACTAACGCTACATCTCTACACTAACGCTACATCTCTACACTAATGCTGCATCTCTACACTAACGCTGCATCTCTACACTAATGCTACATCTCTACACTAACGCTGCATCTCTACACTAACGCTACATCTCTACACTAACGCTGCATCTCTACACTAACGCTACATCTCTACACTAACGCTACATCTCTACACTAACGCTACATCTCTACACTAATGCTGCATTTCTACACTAACGCTACATCTCTACACTAACGCTACATCTCTACACTAATGCTGCATCTCTACACTAACGCTACATCTCTACACTAACGCTACATCTCTACACTAACGCTACATCTCTACACTAATGCTGCATCTCTACACTAACGCTACATCTCTACACTAACGCTACATCTCTACACTAACACTACATCTCTACACTAACGCTACATCTCTACACTAACGCTACATCTCTACACTAACGCTACATCTCTACACTAACGCTACATCTCTACACTAACGCTACATCTCTACACTAATGCTACATCTCTACACTAACGCTACATCTCTACACTAACGCTACATCTCTACACTACCTCTACATCTCTACACTAACGCTACATCTCTACATCTCTACACTAACACTACATATCTACACTAACACTACATCTCTACACTAACGCTACATCTCTACATCTCTACACTAACACTACATCTCTACACTAACACTACATATCTACACTAACACTACATCTCTACACTAACACTACATATCTACACTAACACTACATCTCTACATCTCTACACTAACACTACATCTCTACACTATCACTACATATCTACACTAACACTACATCTCTATATCTCTACACTAACGCTACATCTCTACACTAACGCTACATCTCTACACTAACGCTACATCTCTACACTAATGCTGCATTTCTACACTAACGCTACATCTCTACACTAACGCTACATCTCTACACTAACGCTACACTGCTGCACCAGCAGCAGGAAAATTAATAGGTCGCTGATAAGTTACAGCCACTCCTCTCCTGTCTAATAAGTTACAGCTACTCCTCTCCTGTCTAATAAGTTACAGCCACTCCTTTCCTGTCTAATAAGTTACAGCCACTCCTCGCCTGTCTAATAAGTTACAGCCACTCCTCGCCTGTCTAATAAGTTACAGCCACTCCTCGCCTGTCTAATAAGTTACAGCCACTCTTCGCCTGTCTAATAAGTTACAGCCACTCCTCTCCTGTCTAATAAGTTACAGCCACTCCTCTCCTGTCTAATAAGTTACAGCCACTCCTCTCCTGTCTAATAAGTTACAGCCACTCTTCGCCTGTCTAATAAGTTACAGCCACTCCTCTCCTGTCTAATAAGTTACAGCCACTCCTCGCCTGTCTAATAAGTTACAGCCACTCCTCGCCTGTCTAATAAGTTACAGCCACTCCTCGCCTGTCTAATAAGTTACAGCCACTCCTCTCCTGTCTAATAAGTTACAGCCACTCCACTCCTGTCTAATAAGTTACAGCCACTCCACTCCTGTCTAATAAGTTACAGCCACTCCTCGCTTGTCTAATAAGTTACAGCCACTCCTCGCCTGTCTAATAAGTTACAGCCACTCCTCGCCTGTCTAATAAGTTCCAGCCACTCCTCGCCTGTCTAATAAGTTACAGCCACTCCTCGCCTGTCTAATAAGTTACAGCCACTCCTCGCCTGTCTAATAAGTTACAGCCACTCCTCTCCTGTCTAATAAGTTACAGCCACTCCTCTCCTGTCTAATAAGTTACAGCCACTCCTCTCCTGTCTAATAAGTTACAGCCACTCTTCGCCTGTCTAATAAGTTACAGCCACCCCTCGCCTGTCTAATAAGTTACAGCCACTCCTCTCCTGTCTAATAAGTTACAGCCACTCCTCGCCTGTCTAATAAGTTACAGCTACTCCTCTCCTGTCTAATAAGTTACAGCCACTCCTCTCCTGTCTAATAAGTTACAGCCACTCCTCGCCTGTCTAATAAGTTACAGCTACTCCTCTCCTGTCTAATAAGTTACAGCCACTCCTCTCCTGTCTAATAAGTTACAGCCACTCCTTTCCTGTCTAATAAGTTACAGCCACTCCTCTCCTGTCTAATAAGTTACAGCCACTCCTCTCCTGTCTAATAAGTTACAGCCACTCCTCTCCTGTCTAATAAGTTACAGCCACTCCTCTCCTGTCTAATAAGTTACAGCCACTCCTCGCCTGTCTAATAAGTTACAGCCACTCCTTTCCTGTCTAATAAGTTACAGCCACTCCTCTCCTGTCTAATAAGTTACAGCCACTCCTCTCCTGTCTAATAAGTTACAGCCACTCCTCTCCTGTCTAATAAGTTACAGCCACTCCTCTCCTGTCTAATAAGTTACAGCCACTCCTCTCCTGTCTAATAAGTTACAGCCACTCCTTTCCTGTCTAATAAGTTACAGCCACTCCTTTCCTGTCTAATAAGTTACAGCCACTCCTCTCCTGTCTAATAAGTTACAGCCACTCCTCTCCTGTCTAATAAGTTACAGCCACTCCTCTCCTGTCTAATAAGTTACAGCCACTCCTGTCTAATAAGTTACAGCCACTCCTCTCCTGTCTAATAAGATACAGCCACTCCTCTCCTGTCTAATAAGTTACAGCTACTCCTCGCCTGTCTGCACAGCGGGATACAGATGGAGAAACAGAAGGGAAGAGAGAGCCGATGGCAGTTTCTGAGAAAAACAAAAAATAGAGAAATATGGAGAGAGCAGCCAATTGGTGGTGCCAAACGACGGCACGGCCATAATGTATAATTACCTCCATTACCATCATTACTCTTGTATTGAAATGTACTCACTTTCCCTCTCCGTCTACAAATGCCCCAAAATAGCTTTGAATTTTAAATTATACATTGTGATGGAAATAGATGAACCCCCACCCTCACGCTTCTCGTCTTCTCTCACAGATTTTTTCCAGAGCACATGCTCTCGTTAGTCGTGCCCCTCTATCTTTCTGAGCACTGAGTTAGCTGATGAGACGGGGGCCATCTTGACAGCCCCATATTAACTCCAATAAGAGTGGGCCATTCCTGTTTTTGTTTATGTTCTTTCCCTCCGCCTCCGCAATTACCGCAGAGTGCCTTTCAAAGCACTCATTAGGAATGCAAATAGCATTTTCTTCACATCGACAGAGACAAGCCCTACAGCTAGTTGGTCATTTTTTATTCACATCGGTCTAAGAGCCCCTGATAGTGAGTACTATATACAGGACGGCCTTAACATGCCACTGTAAAATATGGCTTATTTACACATTGGATTTGCCTGAAAAGCAATGCAATGATACGATTACTGGTTGTCCCAGGTTGGGAAGGAGGCAGTGGTGAATACACACAGCTGTTTTATACTGAACAAAAATAGAAAAGCAACATGCAACAATTTCAAAGATTTTACTGAGTTACAGTTCATATGAGGAAATCAGACAATGAAATAAAGGTCCCGATTTAAATGACATTCAGCATAATGCCTTCAAAAGAACTATACAAATGTGTTACAAAGCATCTATAACTGTATGTCATGCTTTATAAAGGGTTTATAAATGTGACATAACTGTGTGACAAAATCACCAATATCAAATGTGACATAACCCACTATGTGGAATATGATATAAATATGTGCTCTATAAATGGTGACATGCGGTGCTGAAGGATGACACACGCTCTAAAGTAAAGTCATGTTCGTCACGTTACACCTAATGTCCTTCCCAGACACATCTGCCCAGATGCACGAAAGGGTTCGTGGACCAACGCATCAAACTTGACCTTCATTAGTTAGTTAGGGTTAGGTTAAAAATAACATTTTAAGAAGATACATTTTGGAAATGGGCGGGTTATAGCCATAATTATGACTGTGGCTGTCCTTCATAAATCAGCAGAACATTAATAACCTATTTATTGACACTATGTCATGTCCTGTAATACTTTGTTTGAAGTGAGACACCTTTGTACATAACACATAACACATGCATATCGTATGATGCTGTACTTACTTTAAAGTTAGAACCCTTTGGTCATTTATAACACATACCTATAAGCCTTATATCGTATGATGCTGTACTATTTAGAAAGTCAGACACATCAGAAGTCTACCCCTGATGAGGTTTAAACATTGTTGTGAACACAGAAAATCCAATTATGTTATATTTCTATTAAAAAAGTGGGGGTAAAACCGAAGCCTGGAAAAACAAAACTTATAATTTTCTTTTATAAATTTGAAAAAGGCCCTACTAACGTATTTGGCTGTTTATGACTGTACTTTAGAGTGTGTCATCCTGCAGCATTGCATTTTGGGGGAAGTTGAGGTCAGCTCCAATATGCCCCCAAAAAGGAAAGAGATTGGGCCATCCTAGAAATGTTTTATAGTAATATAATATATACAATTTAACAGACACTTCTATCCAAAGTTACTTACAGTCATGTGTGCATACATTTTTACATATGGGTGGTCCCGGGAATCGAACCCATTATCCTGGCATTGCAAGGTGCATGACAAGGTTATAAATGCTTTGTGAAGTCTCAATTTAGTATGATTTATAAAGCCTTTATTATGCGGTGCTTACGCCACCCTTTATAAAGCACATGTTTATGTCATATTTGGCCTCGTGAGTTAAGTATATATCCTTCCTGTTTGGCCCTGTCCGGGGGTGTCCTCGGATGGGGCCACAGTGTCTCCTGACCCCTCCTGTCTCAGCCTCCAGTATTTATGCTGCAGTAGTTTATGTGTCGGGGGGCTAGGGTCAGTTTGTTTATCTGGAGTACTTCTCCTGTCCTATTCGGTGTCCTGTGTAAATCTAAGTGTGCGTTCTCTAATTCTCTCCTTCTCTCTTTCTTTCTCTCTCTCGGAGGACCTGAGCCCTAGAACCATGCCCCAGGACTACCTGACATGATGACTCCTTGCTGTCCCCAGTCCACCTGGCCATGCTGCTGCTCCAGTTTCAACTGGCCTGGGCCCTAGGACCATGTCCCAGGACTACCTGACATGAGGACTCCTTGCTGTCCCCAGTCCACCTGGCCATGCTCCTGCTCCAGTTTCAACTGTTCTGCCTTACTATTATTCAACCATGCTGGTCATTTATGAACATTTGAACATCTTGGCCACGTTCTGTTATAATCTCCACCTGGCACAGCCAGAAGAGGACTGGCCACCCCACATATGCTCTCTCTAATTCTCTCTTTCTTTCTCTCTCTCGGAGGACCTGAGCCCTAGGACCGTGCCCCAGGACTACCTGACATGATGGCTCCTTGCTGTCCCCAGTCCATCTGACTGTGCTGCTGCTCCAGTTTCAACTGTTCTGCCTTATTATTATTTGACCATGCTGGTCATTTATGAACATTTGAACATCTTGGTCATGTTCTGTTATAATCTCTACCCGGCACAGCCAGAAGAGGACTGGCCACCCCACATAGCCCGGTTCCTCTCTAGGTTTCTTCCTAGGTTTTGGCCTTTCTAGGGAGTTTTTCCTAGCCACCGTGCTTTTACACCTGCATTGTTTGCTGTTTGGGGTTTTAGGCTGGGTTTCTGTACAGCACTTTGAGATATCAGCTGATGTACGAAGGGCTATATAAATAAATTTGATTTGATTTGATTTGATTTGAAGTCACATTTGACATTGGCGGTTACGTCACACAGTTATGCCACATTTATGAACCCTTTATTGAACATGACATATGGTTATGGATGATGTAATGTAATGTAAAATGTAATGTGATGTTAACCTTCTAAATGAGAAAATATGGGTTTTCATATAAAGTTAACCAAATCAGTGGCCACGCCCACGTGAGTATAGGCATTACGTCGGCGTCATGGACCGCGATTCTAACAGAGAAGACAACAACGACATACGGGCATAAATATATACATTGCAATTATTTTGTAATGAGCAGCCGTTCATGTGCAAAGGATTAGCATTTCAATTCATATAATTATCAACTGTGTGTAGTAAATCCATTTTGTCTTTCCTGCTGTTTCTGTGCCCACCCGTTTCCATTGTCTACCAAGCCGTCATACAGGTTTAGCCCACAAGGGACTTATCAATGCATTGTGTTAGTAACCAATAACTACGGTGTTTGTTTATGTAATTCTGTGATTTGATTAGTTAGTTAGTAAATAAATAATTTAGCCAATTTGTATATGCTTATTCATTATGGAGGCTAACGTTCATGCTGAAATCTAAGGGTTTGCGACGTTCAGTAATGAGAACTGATGAGGTAATAATAGTACATTAATAAAACAGTGTACTTGACAAAGATATGAAAATATCTGAAGAGTTATATTAGGGAGTTGAAACTCTATAAACAACATATTCCTGTGGTGCCCCGACTTCCGAGGTAATTAAAGTTACATGATTAGTTTAATCGCGTAATTAAATTACACATAGAGAATTGATTTGATAAGACAGTCCAGACACGACAAAAAAATGCTCACCAACAGGGATATAAAAAAAATTATACAGACAGTTTTAGAGAAATAAGCTTTTTTGTGCGTCTGGAACATTTCTGGGATCCTTTATTTCAGCTCATGACACACGTTGCGTTTATATCTTTGTTCAGTGTAGTATGAGAGAAATGGAGAAATGGACACGCTAACATTGTTTATTTACCTTTCAATTCCTTGGAGCCATGAGTGTGTGATAAAAAAACAACATCAATCATGCAATTACGTTCCTCACAGAGGTAATGGTTGTTAATCACCTGTCACGCCCTGACCATAGAGAGTTCTCGGGGTTCTACATTTACATTACATTTACATTACATTTAAGTCATTTAGCAGACGCTCTTATCCAGAGCGACTTACAAATTGGTGCATTCACCTTATGACATCCAGTGGGACAGTCACTTAACAATAGTGCATCTAAAACTTAGGGGGGGTGGGGTGAGAGGGATTACTTATCCTATCCTAGGTATTCCTTAAAGAGGTGGGGTTTCAGGTGTCTCCGGAAGGTGGTGATTGACTCCGCTGTCCTGGCGTCGTGAGGGAGTTTGTTCCACCATTGGGGGGCCAGGGCAGCGAACAGTTTTGACTGGGCTGAGCGGGAGCTGTACTTCCTCAGTGGTAGGGAGGCGAGCAGGCCAGAGGTGGATGAACGCAGTGCCCTTGTTTGGGTGTAGGGCCTGATCAGAGCCTGGAGGTACTGAGGTGCCGTTCCCCTCACAGCTCCGTAGGCAAGCACCATGGTCTTGTAGCGGATGCGAGCTTCAACTGGAAGCCAGTGGAGAGAACGGAGGAGCGGGGTGACGTGAGAGAACTTGGGAAGGTTGAACACCAGACGGGCTGCGGCGTTCTGGATGAGTTGAAGGGGTTTAATGGCACAGGCAGGGAGCCCAGCCAACAGCGAGTTGCAGTAATCCAGACGGGAGATGACAAGTGCCTGGATTAGGACCTGCGCCGCTTCCTGTGTGAGGCAGGGTCGTACTCTGCGGATGTTGTAGAGCATGAACCTACAGGAACGGGCCACCGCCTTGATGTTGGTTGAGAACGACAGGGTGTTGTCCAGGATCACGCCAAGGTTCTTGGCGCTCTGGGAGGAGGACACAATGGAGTTGTCAACCGTGATGGCGAGATCATGGAACGGGCAGTCCTTCCCCGGGAGGAAGAGCAGCTCCGTCTTGCCGAGGTTCAGCTTGAGGTGGTGATCCGTCATCCACACTGATATGTCTGCCAGACATGCAGAGATGCGATTCGCCACCTGGTCATCAGAAGGGGGAAAGGAGAAGATTAATTGTGTGTCGTCTGCATAGCAATGATAAGAGAGACCATGTGATGTTATGACAGAGCCAAGTGACTTGGTGTATAGCGAGAATAGGAGAGGGCCAAGAACAGAGCCCTGGGGGACACCAGTGGTGAGAGCGCGTGGTGAGGAGACAGATTCTCGCCACGCCACCTGGTAGGAGCGACCTGTCAGGTAGGACGCAATCCAAGCGTGGGCCGCGCCGGAGATGCCCAACTCGGAGAGGGTGGAGAGGAGGATCTGATGGTTCACAGTATCGAAGGCAGCCGATAGATCTAGAAGGATGAGAGCAGAGGAGAGAGAGTTAGCTTTAGCAGTGCGGAGCGCCTCCGTGATACAGAGGAGAGCAGTCTCAGTTGAATGACTAGTCTTGAAACCTGACTGATTTGGATCAAGAAGGTCATTCAGAGAGAGATAGCGGGAGAGCTGGCCAAGGACGGCACGTTCAAGAGTTTTGGAGAGAAAAGAAAGAAGGGATACTGGTCTGTAATTGTTGACATCGGAGGGATCGAGTGTAGGTTTTTTCAGAAGGGGTGCAACTCTCGCTCTCTTGAAGACGGAAGGGACGTAGCCAGCGGTCAGGGATGAGTTGATGAGCGAGGTGAGGTAAGGGAGAAGGTCTCCGGAAATGGTCTGGAGAAGAGAGGAGGGGATAGGGTCAAGCGGGCAGGTTGTTGGGCGGCCGGCCGTCACAAGACGCGAGATTTCATCTGGAGAGAGAGGGGAGAAAGAGGTCAGAGCACAGGGTAGGGCAGTGTGAGCAGAACCAGCGGTGTCGTTTGACTTAGCAAACGAGGATCGGATGTCGTCGACCTTCTTTTCAAAATGGTTGACGAAGTCATCTGCAGAGAGGGAGGAGGGGGGAGGGGCGGAGGATTCAGGAGGGAGGAGAAGGTGGCAAAGAGCTTCCTAGGGTTAGAGGCAGATGCTTGGAATTTAGCGTGGTAGAAAGTGGCTTTAGCAGCAGAGACAGAGGAGGAAAATGTAGAGAGGAGGGAGTGAAAGGATGCCAGGTCCGCAGGGAGGCGAGTTTTCCTCCATTTCCGCTCGGCTGCCCGGAGCCCTGTTCTGTGAGCTCGCAATGAGTCATCGAGCCACGGAGCGGGAGGGGAGGACCGAGCCGGCCTGGAGGATAGGGGACATAGAGAGTCAAGGGATGCAGAGAGGGAGGAGAGGAGGGTTGAGGAGGCAGAATCAGGAGATAGGTGGGAGAAGGTTTGAGCGGAGGGAAGAGATGATAGGATTTGAAGAGGAGAGAGTAGCGGGAGAGAGAGAGCGAAGGTTGGGACGGCGCGATACCATCCGAGTAGGGGCAGTGTGGGAGGTGTTGGATGAGAGCGAGAGGGAAAAGGATACAAGGCAGTGGTCGGAGACTTGGAGGGGAGTTGCAATGAGGTTAGTGGAAGAACAGCATCTAGTAAAGATGAGGTCGAGCGTATTGCCTGCCTTGTGAGTAGGGGGGGAAGGTGAGAGGGTGAGGTCAAAAGAGGAGAGGAGTGGAAAGAAGGAGGCAGAGAGGAAAGAGTCAAAGGTAGACGTGGGGAGGTTAAAGTCGCCCAGAACTGTGAGAGGTGAGCCGTCCTCAGGAAAGGAGCTTATCAAGGCATCAAGCTCATTGATGAACTCTCCGAGGGAACCTGGAGGGCGATAAATGATAAGGATGTTAAGCTTGAAAGGGCTAGTAACTGTGACAGCATGGAATTCAAAGGAGGCGATAGACAGATGGGTAAGGGGAGAAAGAGAGAATGACCACTTGGGAGAGATGAGGATCCCGGTGCCACCACCCCGCTGACCAGACGCTCTCGGGGTGTGCGAGAACACGTGGGCGGACGAAGAGAGAGCAGTAGGAGTAGCAGTGTTGTCTGTGGTGATCCATGTTTCCGTCAGTGCCAAGAAGTCGAGGGACTGGAGGGAGGCATAGGCTGAGATGAACTCTGCCTTGTTGACCGCAGATTGGCAGTTCCAAAGGCTACCGGAGACCTGGAACTCCACGTGGGTCGTGCGCGCTGGGACCACCAGAGTAGGGTGGCCGCGGCCACGCGGTGAGGAGAGTTTGTATGGTCTGTGCAGAGAGGAGAGAACAGGGATAAACAGACACATAGTTGACAGGCTACAGAAGAGGCTACGCTAATGCAAAGGAGATTGGAATGACAAGTGGACTACACGTCTCGAATGTTCAGAAAGTTAAGCTACGTAGCAAGAATCTTATTGAATAAATGATTAAAATGATACAGTACTGCTGAAGTAGGCCAGCTGGCAGTGGGTGCGTTGTTGACACTACACTAATCAAGTCGTTCCGTTGAGTGTAATAGTTTCTGCAGTGTTGCTATTCGGGGGCTAGCAGGCTAGCTAGCAGTGTTGTTTACGTTACGTTGCATTAAAAGAACGACAATAGATGGCTAGCGAACCTAGAAAATCGCTCTAGACTACACAATTATCTTTGATACAAAGACGGCTATGTAGCTAGCTAAGTAGCTAGCTACGATCAAACAAATCAAACCGTTGTACTGTAATGAAATGAAGTGAAAATGTGATACTACCTGTGAATGCGACCGGGTAGTTGAGTTCTATACAGAAGACGTTGGCTAGCGTTGGCTAGCTAGCAGAGTCACCTACGTTAAGGACGACAAATAGCTGGCTAGCTAACCTCGGTAAATTAAGATAATCACTCTAAGACTACACACTCTAAACCTAAACAACACGATTATCTTGGATACGATGATACGAAGACAGCAAAGACAGCTATGTAGCTAGCTAACACTAAACTAATCAAGTCGTTCAGTTGAGTGTAATAGTTTCTCCAGTGCAGCTAATCAGTGGACGTTAGCTAGCTGGCTAGTGAAGACTACGTTAGGACGGCGAAATACGATAATTACGCAATTATCTTTGATACAAAGACGGCTATGAAGCTAGCTGAGAAGAAATTGCTAAGATAAGACAAATCAAACCGTTGTGATATAATGAAATATAATGAAAAAGTTACCCGCGGGAGCGAAGTGCAGATGCGACCACTCGCTCCAACCGGGCGTGACTTGGGGGTGTTCTAGTCT
Organism: Oncorhynchus gorbuscha; assembly: GCF_021184085.1. Lineage (NCBI taxonomy): Eukaryota > Metazoa > Chordata > Actinopteri > Salmoniformes > Salmonidae > Oncorhynchus > Oncorhynchus gorbuscha. Next base: position 99,618,575 of record NC_060174.1, on the reverse strand, counting down.
TTCATTTCTATGTTGGTGTGAGTATGGTTCCCATTTGGAGGCAGCTGATGATCGTTGCCTCTAATTGGGGATCATACTTAGTGTGGTCCTTTTCCCACCTGTGTTGTGGGATATTGTTTTTGTTTAGTGCTATGTGCGCTACGAATGGCACGTTAGTTTATTTATTTGTTGTTTTGGGTTTCACTTAATAAATATGTGTAACTCTACTCAAGCTGCGCCTTGGTCCGCTCATTATAGCGAACGTGACATCACCAGGGTCACAGTTCATGTTCATGTTTTACTGGACATAGAGCTCATCCATTTCATGTGTCCAAATCAAGTGTCTGAAATTCAAATGATCAGACAAAAAGAACACAAGTACTGTATTAATACAGTACATTATTTACTGGTTGAATGCAAACCCATATCATACTCTTATTTGCATTCCTACAGACTCCATCCTCCTTTAGTTGCAATAGGTCATTAAAAAGTTCTGAAAAAAATAGAGAAATACAGTAGCTAAAACGGCAGCTTGAGGGCATACATTAATAAAACAAAATACATTTTCCAAATGATGATTTTGTTTATTAACTAGAGTAATTTGACTGTCAATTGTTTCATTCTCCCATAACTGTATTGGCATTTTAAGAATGTGTGGACTTAAAGCTGTTAAGTATTATCCGATAAAACTGATGAACACACACCAAACCATTTTAGTTGCAAAAGGCTTATGGAAAGTTAGAGCCATTCATCAGTGACTAGTACGGACTGCGATCAATGTGCTCGACATTTAGGAAATGTAATGAACAATCCCTCTCCGCACTGCAATGCTAAAATTGCTTTGTGTGAAATGTCTACCGCCGGTAATGGTGATATTTTCCGAGGAGAGGGAGAGAGAGAGCACTCGGGATGAAGTTATCGACTGGCTCTAAGACTGAGTAAACCTGACACGGTAATCCCTTCCCCCAGAGCCATCCTCTTGCTTACCTCTCAACAGCCCTGCTAAGAGGAGAGTTCCTACTACAGCCATGGAATCCCATGGCCTAGGACTGAGGGCGGGCAAGCAGGCTGCACACACAGCCTCCTGAACGGGTGATGATGCTGCCAGGTCCTGGTGGACAGCTCTAGGGGACGTGGATAACATACCTGTACATGATGTAGTCCCTCTGCTCTGTTGAATTAGAACATTAGTCAGTTGGGTTCCTTGTCATGGAGATTCCGAAGAGTTAATTGGGAAAGGGTTATTTTTAGAAGCACTTAACCTGCTTAATTTCCTCCTGTCTGTTGGTGCAATTACATCCAAAATCAGACACAACAGCACTTAATGCTCAGCCCAATTCAAACGGATGCCGGACTAGAGTAAACACAGGCCTACAAATTAGCATCTATTTAATTACAACTGGTGTTTCCTTATAGTCAAGTTGCTTTTCAGCAACTAACAGTAAATGGCCTTAACTATCTGAAGGCTCAGTGTATAATACACACTAAAGAACCACGTAAAACTGCCTAAAAAAACATTGGCAACAGTGAAAAGAGAGCAAAAGATATTGGGACAGAATACATAACAAACACAATACCTTAAGCTCTAACTAACCTGACGTCATGCATCTTGCTCCTCCACCTGTGCCCCCTGCTGATTCTCCCCCTGAACACAGAGATAATGACTCCTTTAAGACGCATTAGCATGTAAACCATTCCACGTCTACCTGCTGTCAAAATGGGCACATCACGTTCCCACGATAAATACCAGGAGACATCATCAATGCCAAGTCGTCCCTCGTAATAAACAGCATGAAAAGAGTTCCAATGATCAAGTCAGAAGCACGGGGACCCATTGAAACAGCGGAACATGCATGAGGAAGTGTTTGACATTTTAACAAGAGCATTTTGTATGCGGAAGGACCGGAGGGACGTAGGGAGAGAGAGACAGAGACGGCCCGCAGTTCCCCTCTTTTCTTCTGGTTTGTTGGGTTATTCAGAGTGACTGTTCAGATAGAACTAGGAGGAGGCTGGGGCTGATGCTGGGGCTTGTCATGCAGAGGCACGCAGCCTTGGAGCCCATGGGTGAGACTCAACCTTAACGTGCCAAACAGCCATTGCATGGTGTGCCAGTCAGTCAGTCCTGTGGACCAAGCTGTCCAGGTTTAGCATTTCCAGCAGCATATCCTATCCTACTGTAATAGCTTCATGCAGCACCTCTTGCTTCTTCCTCTGTCCCCATACAACCTCAGAGGCCCCACGAGTCTATCAAGTGACCCGTCCTTTTTCAGCTGCCAGAAACGATTAGCAACCTATGAAAAACCTGCTTATTATTACTACCAGAAGCGGAACACTCCATATTATTCACTTTGTTTGTATCAGCATAGTATCTGACCTGAAGTGTAGGGGGGCATTCAAGCCTGGCTGAGTGCTGGCTCAGAGCTGGCCGAGTGGGGTCAAGGGTCAGGGGAAAACATATCCATCAATTTGCTAAGCTGCAGGCTAGGGCTGCGCTTCTGGACATTAGAGCACACTGGCTATGACTTATTATGACTGTATACTTTACGGGCATGTCTCTCTTCGTGAGGTGTATAGCACTACATTAAAAACCAAGGTTTCTTGATGAGAATTAGCAGAGGGATCTAGCCAAGTAGTGATTTAATGCAGTAATCCATGCAATTAGTAAAATATTGAGCATATTTCAATGCTAAGCAGCCTGCAGAATTTGATCTTGAGTATGTCCTTCCTCACAATACAATAATTTCCAAATGCCAGTCATCCAATATTACAAACAGCTTGCTGTATAATTCAATGCAACAGAATGCTGACTCAATTAAGCGTTAGAACTTTTAGAAAGAGCTAATCGTTCTTGTTTGAGACACCACTAACCAGGCATTGAGGCCTGCTTTGAGTATATGCCTGCCCTATATGGATCACTGATCACGATGCAATAGATAGCCTGTCACCAGTGACTGGCCTAATGTAGGTCCAACAACTTTTAGCTAATGTAATGGCTAAGTGCTAGACTCAGACGGCTACTGCTCTCTCTTACTGTATTTCAGAGGTTTTGGCTCTCTCTTCCTGTATTTTAGATTTTGGCTCTCTCTTACTATATTTCAGAGGTTTAGGCTCTCTCTTATTGTATTTCAGAGGTTTTGGCTCTATTTTACTGTATTTCAGAGGTTTTACTGTATTTCAGAGATCTCTTCTCTGCTATATACAGTACCAGTCATAAGTTTGGACACTTGTCCCAAAGCTACTCCTGCGTGTCTTGGCTGTGAACTTAGGGTCATTGTCCTGTTGGAAGGTGAACCTTCGCCCCAGGCTGAGGACCTGAGCTCTCTGGAGCAGGTTTTCATCAAGGATCTCCCTGTACTTTGCTCTGTTCATCTTTGCCTCGATCCTGACTGGTCTCCAAGTCCCTGCCGCTGAAAACAATCCACACAGCAAGATGCTGCCACCACTATGTTTCAACATAGGGATGGTGCCAGGTTTCCTCCAGACTTCACACTTGGCATTCAGGCCAAAGAGTTCAAACTTGGTTTCATCGAGCCAGAGAATCTTGTTTCTCATTGTTTGAGTCCTTTAGGTGCCTTTTGGCAAACTCCAAGCAGGCTATCATGTGCCTTTTACCGAAGAGTGGCCTCAGTCTGGCCACTCTACCACAAAGGTCTGATTGGTGGAGTGCTGCAGAGATGGTTGTCCTTCTGGAAGGTTCTCCCATCTCCACAGAGGATCTCTGGAGCTCTGTCATACTGACCTTCGGGTTCTTGGTCACCTCCCTGAAAAAGTCCCTTCTCCCTGCAGTTTGGCTGGACGGACAGCTCTAGGAAGAGTCCTGGTGGTTCTTCTTCCATTTAAGATTGATGGAAGTCACTGTGTTATTGGGGACCTTCAATGCTGCAGAAATCTTTTGCTACATTAACCATGTCTACACTGTATTTCTGATCAATTTGATGTTATTTTAATGGACAAAAAATGTGCTTTTCTTTCAAAAACAAGGACAATTCTAAGTGACCCCAAACATCTGAACGGTAGTGTATATATATATACACAAAGGTATGTGGACACCCCTTCTGTCACGCCCTGACCATAGAGATCCCTTGTTTCTTGATGGTATAGTAGGTCAGGGCGTGACTGGGGGTATTCAAGTTTATTATTTCTATGTGGTGTTGTAGTTTATTTTTCTATGTTGGTGATTTGTATGATTCCCAATTAGAGGTAATCGTTGTCTCTAATTGGGGATCATATTTAGGTAGCATTTTTCCCACCTGTGTTTGTGGGATATTATTTTGTGTTTTGTGCATGTGCACCACGTAGTCACGTCTCGTTGTTAGTTTATTTGATTTATTGTTTTGTTTTGCTAAGTTTC